>NW_027204759.1:0-20957 GCF_024711535.1 Dipodomys merriami
AATGGGAGGTGGGGAGAAGGCTGAGGAAAATATCAAATGACTCAAAGGAAAGTGGTGCAGAATATATGAAGGTCTTCAAGTATAGGAAGGATGGAACTTGTAAGAAGTTTGTGTTTTTATGATTAAATTGGCTGTAATTTGGGAATTAACTAAAGACTTTTCTTTTTTCTTGGATTGATGATGCAAAACTAAAAATGTCTGACTATAATTACAAGGCTGTTTTAAGAACATTGTTCTGTAAAATAACATGGCTTATAGGAATCTTCTTTGTTTTTGCTTTATTTTCAAGATAATTGTTTATCCAGCTTGTAACTATTAAAAAGCTGAACTTTAAATGAGTCAGAGGTCATTTAACTATTCTGTCCTTATGCAAGTTTTCAATGACCGTCCTCAAGTATGCTGAAATAAACGACTATTTTAAGTGATCTAGCACTTCAGTGCCCTGTATGTCTGTGACTAGAATAATGCACAGCCGTAAGTCTAAAATTTATCTGAATGGTGTGTAAATTAGTAGAGCTGGGTACTGGTGGCTTCTAGCTACACAGGAGGCTGAGATATGAGGATCCTTGTTTGAAGCCAAATGGGACAGAAAAGTCCAAGAGTTATTTTTATCTTCAGTTAACCACCAAAAACCTGGAAATGGAGGTGTGGCTCAAGTGGTTAAGCACTACCCTGGAGTGAAAAGCTAAATGAGAGTGTGAGGCTGTGAATTTAAGCCCCCCCCAGACACACACACACACACACACACACACACATGCATGCATGCACACACACAGACACACACACACAATGAGTACAAAGTAGATTTGTGTAAGTTTAGTATATGTAAAATAACAAGCTATTGCTCTCTTATACAAAATACATTGCAAGCTGGGTTCTGGTGGTTCTGGTACCTCGTAATCCTAGGTACTCAGGAGGCTGAGATCTGAGGATCACAGTCAAAGTCAACTCAGGCAGGGAAGTCCATGAGACTCTAATCTCCAATTAATAAGGAAAAGCTGAAAGTGGAGCTGAATATAAAAGCTCAGTAACAGTGCCCAGGCCCAAGTTCTCAGGACCAGCATTTAAAAACAAAAACAAAAACAAAAAAACCAATGCATTGTGTCTGACTTTCAAGATATAAAAATGGTCCATGGCTGGCACTGGTTGTTCATATGATGTGTGTAATCCTAGCTACTCAGGAGGCTGAGATCTGAGGATCATGGCCCAGGGAGGAAATTCCATCAGAATCCTATCTCCAGTTTACCAAAAAGCCAGAAGTGGAACTGTGGCTCAAGTGGTAGAGCAGTAGCCTTGAGCAAAGGAGCTAGGAGACAGCATCTAGGACTTGAGTTCAAGCCCCAGGACTGGCACACACACACACACACACACACACACACACACACACACACACACACACACACACACAGATGCATTAAATTTTGAACACTTCTGTTGTTAGTAGTCAGTATTATGCAGATGGAAAATAATGTCATTTGGGCAACAGTCCTGGTGTTTAACCCAGGCCACATCTACTTGTCTTATCTAAATAAGATGTATATATGTGTGTATGTATGAGATGATGCACTTGCACATTTGAAAATAAATTATTTGGAGTGAGGAACTCTATTTCCCTAACCTAAGAGTTCTAAAATTTTGTCCATGCTGGTAATTTTGTTGTTTGTTGTTGGTCATGGGGCCTGAATTCTGGGCCTGGGCACTGTCCTTCAGCTCTTCAACTCAAGGCTAGCACACTACCACTTCAGTCACAGCAACACTTCTGGCCTTTTCTGCTTATGTGGTGCTGAAGAATTGAACCCAGGGCCTCATGCTTGCAAGGCAAGCACTCTACCACTAAGCCACCTTCCCAGCCCTGGTAAAAAATTTTTGTACACATATTATCTTACCTAGGTAAAGATTCCAAGTTTTGTCTTAGGAGTAAGAGCTAAAGCCAGGAGCCGGTGGCTCACGCCTGTAATCTTAGCTACTCAGGAGGCTGAGATCTGAGGATCACGGTTCAAAGCCAGCCCGGGAAGGAAATTTTGTGAGACTCTTATCTCCAATAAACTACTAGAAAACCAGAAGTGGTGCTGTGGCTCAAGTGGTAGAGCACTCGCCTTGAGCTAAAGAGTGCAGGGAAAGCTCCCAGGCCCATAGTTCAAGCCTCCCCGCCGCCCCTGCCCCAAAAAAGAGTAAGAGCTAAATTAATGTGTCTGTGTGTGTCATCTGTGTAGCTGTATTGCTAAGTGTGGCTGGGTTTTTGTATATTAAATACATTTTAAGGGTTGGGAGTGTGGCTTAATGGTAGAGTGCTTGCCAAGTATGCATGAAGCCCTGGGTTCTATTCCTCAGTAACATATAAACAGAAAAGGCTGGAAGTGGCGCTGTGGCTCAAGTGGTAGAGTGCTAGCCTTGAGCAAAAGAAGCTCAGGGATTGTTCACAGGCCTGAGTTCAAGCCCCAGGACTGGCAAAAAGAAAAATGAGTTTATGTTCCCTAAGTGGCCAGAAGAGTGTCACAGGAGCCCTGATTGCTTTCTCAAGGTTGCTTAGGCAAGGCCTTGCTACAGTAAGATCCCAGATGGCAGTAGCTGCTGGATCCCAAGATGGATGCAAAGTACCTGCAGGAAAGAATACCTCAGGACAAAGGTCATAGGCACAAAATGAGGGCTTCTGGGTGGCCTAGCCTTTACCCTGCTTCCAGTTACTGTGTGAGCCTAAGTAAGAAGTCAAGATCTCTCAGCAAAATGCAGCTTTTGAAGTACCTCTTACACTTCTACTATGTTTCCATCTTACCTGAATCATTCTCTCTCAGGGGGCAAAAATAGTTGTCCTTCCAATAACGATATCACTAACACCCACCAAGAAACATGTCAGCTCCTTCAGATTGCCAAGTTGATAAAACATGAGCAATTGCTTTTAATAGACTGTATTATATCATCTTGCTTACCTTCATCTTCATTTTCCAAGCTTTATGCATCTCAATAGCTAAAATGTCAATTTCTAGAACTCCAAAATAGGTGATTTATTTATTTATATACAGAAGCATACATACTACACACACACACACACACACACACACACACACACACATACACACACAAATGCAACTCAGCTTGAAAATAAAACTATATTAGGGCACTGTGATTTCAAGAATTATATTTGAACAATTATGGAAGATAATTAAGTTTTTATGTGTATTACATGCCTTGCTACCAAATTCTTTGAGACTCTAAAATGTAGCTGGTAGTTGGCATTTATCAGGGAATGTATAAATATCATGTTAAAATGTACCCCCAGAGTGTAAACTTGTTCAACCACTTTGGAAAGTAGTATGGAGGTTCCTCAAAAGACTCAACATAGAGCTCCCCTATGACCCAGCAATCTCACTTTTGGGCATTTACCCAAATGTTTACAAACAAGACCACACTAAAATTACCAGCACAACTATGTTTATTGCAGCATTATTTACCATAGCTAAGATATGGAACCAGCCCAGATGCCCCTCAGTAGATGAATGGATCAAGAAAATGTGGTATATATACACAATGGAATTCTATACCTCCATCAGAAAGAATGACATTGCCCTGTTTGTTAGGAAATGGAAAGACTTGGAAAAAATTATATTAAGTGAAGTAAGCCAAGCCCAAAGAAACATAGGTCCCATGGTTTCCCTTATTTGCAATATCTAGTATACGTATGAGTCAAGCAGAAAAGGTCAGATAAGATGATGTTAGGAAAATGAACCCTAAGATATGCATTTAAATGTTTTTTTCTTTCATGCATTTGTTTCTAATGCAATTATAAGATTATTTCTTTGTTGTGTTGTATGTCCCTCCCCCACAATATAACCCCTGCTTTCACTGTATTTTATGTCGGTATACTTTGTGGAGGGGAAGGGGAAAAACAAGTAGTTTAAATAAGGATACAGGTGGACCCATTGCAACAATGAGAAGTACAAGTTGTCATGTCGAAAACGAACTTTACAACTTTAGTGGGGGGGGAGGATTGGGGGGGCAGGGGGAGGCTGGGAAGGGATGGGAAGGGTAAACAAAGGAGGAGGCTACAATGCTTGATAAGAAATGTACTCACTATCTTGCCCATGTAATTGTAACCCCTCTGTACAGTATTTTCACAATAAAAAATAAAATGAAATTTTAAAAAATGTACCTCCAAATGAATTATTTATATACCATTTTATCTTACCAATAAATAAAGTTTTATTGACTTGGTTGCTAAGCACATAAATAAAACTTGGTTGCTTAGAGTAGTTTTTAACTTGATTAGAGGATAGATTATGAGAATATTCCAGTCTTTTTTTCTTTCCAGTAAGACTAAATGATGGAAAAGTAACATAAAGTTTAAGAAATTGATGAATTTGCTGGGTGCTAGTGGCTCATGTCTATAATCCTAGCTACTCAGAAGGCTGAGATCTGAGGATTGCAGTTCAAAGCCAGCCTGGGCAGGAAAGTTTGTGACACTCTTATCTCCAATTAACCACCAGAAAACTGGAAGTGGCACTGTGGCTCAGGTGGTAGAGTGCTTGCCTTGAGCTGAATAGCTCAGGGACAGTGCCCAGGCCCAGAGTTTAAGCCTACACAACCAAAATTTTTTTAAAAAGAAAGAAAGAAAGAAGGAGGAAAAGAAAGAAAAAAAGAAAGAAAAAGAGAGAGAAAGAAAGGAAGGAAGGAAAAGAAATTGATGAATTTATGATCAACCAAGAATGGACTCATGCAACAGTTCTGTGTACTATTTTTCTTGAGGACCCATCTTGATTCAGTGCTAAAATGTTTTTAAAAATCAAGAAGAACTTATCCAAACCTCAATTCATAGGAATGGAATTAATAATGCTATAAAAACAAAAGTTAGAAGGGGAGGTAGCTAAACCCTGCAACTCTGACTAATAGGAACCGTTGAACTCAGAAGCCATGTGGACCTTCTGACTCATTCTGGGAAAGAAACTTTCCTTTACTATTCTCAGAAAGGATTTGACCACTTCCTTGAGCCATTAGCTTCTTGGAGCAAGCACATTAAAGGCCACCAGAATTACCTGGAAAAAGAAGCCCACAATATATCATCAGTGTACTTGAAGCTGTGTGGAATGACTGCAACCAGGAGAGATGAAATACTCTAAAGAAGTGTATTTTTCTTTATTTTGCATTCCTTTCAATGAAAGTCAAAGGTATTAGAAAAATAAGACTGTGGGAAAATTTCAGAGTTCTTTGTAAATGAGAAATAGTATAGGGATTATATAAGTATATATTTCAACCAATCTTATTTTCAAATAAATATGATACATGCCATCTAAAAGCTTCAAGATGGAAGAATAAAAGTCATCTGTTTTCAATTAAAATATGTTCTTTAGTCTCTCAGAAGAAGTGTTTAAATTAACTCTGGAGACCTAAGGAATAATTGCTGGGGTGTTGTTTGTTTTTGTTTTTTTTCTCCTCTTTTGGAGAGGCGTATGCTTTCTGCAGTCATCTCCTGGGATCTGCTCTCTTGGAAATAATCCCAGTTTTCTTAAAAGAGGAAAAAAGTACTGAGCCACTAGCCGAAACAAACTCTCCTTTTCACCTCTTGTCAGGTGATGTTGCAGAGGTGAAATGCTCAAATATGGAAAGCAGTATGGTATATTTCTTCTCTTGGTTATACAATCATATACCCACCATGGTTACCATGGGGTGTCTGAGCATCTGAAGTTGGGAAGTGGTGGAGACTGGCTAAGAGTTATATCCTGTGAAAAGAAAATTCTGGAATGTCTTGCATTAGCAATCAAATGCTTAAGTCTAAAGATATTAAATCTAAAGATATTAAATTAGAAAAAAAGGCTGGAAATGAATAATTCCTAAGTTTTAAGTTGCAATGTGATGAAATCTCTACCTGTTCTGTTCCATCCTGACCAGGATCCATTCTGTAACTACCCATAAGTCATTTAGGAATGATCTCAATGATTACATTGACTGTCATTGTCACAGTGCTTGTATGATAGAAGGTCATGCTATCATTAGAAGAGTGAATACAGCATAGTAAGGTATCTTAAACAAGAATTTCTTGCCAGCATATATATGGGACCAGTAGAGTGAGCATCAAATTCATAAACTACTTGATCTCCCTTGCCCATCAATCTAAGGTTGGGTGTTTTTTAATTACAACACAACAGACAGATCACTAATTGAAAAGTATTCCCTCCCCATGAACCCACAAAATATGATTCAACTTTGTGGGCGGAAGAGAAAAAGAAATGTTTGTAAAAATATATTCTTTTGCTTTTGTTTGTTTTCTTGTGGTGCCAGAGGTCAAATCCATGGCTTTGCTCATGTTGGGCAAGCTTCCAACCCCTGAACTATATCCCCCGCCATCAGAAATTTCTTTCACTCATGGTACTTCAATCCCTCTTTTGCATATAATTTGAGAATTTTGCAACTCTTTCAGAAAGCACTTCAAAATAAACTAGTAGTAAGTTTTAAATCATTTCTAAATCTTTCTTCAGTCTAATGCTTTCTTCAGTCTAATGGTAGAGATGGGAAGGCATCTGGCAAATGTTATACAATTGTATTGAATTCCTAATTTTAAGTTCTCTACCATTCTTGCACCCTTCGTAATGACTTCTGGGTACTCTAAAAACACCACTATTTCACAGATTGTAAGTTTATGTAATCTCAGTTACCAGTCGGATGAAACTTGATAGAGAACCCATTGATGGAAAGTAGTAGAGTTGGATGACTGAAAAGCCAGTTGTCTAGAAATAAATGAGTGAGCACTGGGGCCTTCTAAAAATGGTTCCATTGACAGCATGCAAGCCTGGATCATATTGTGACAATGTTTGAGGTTGTGGTTTGAATATGAAGAGGCATCCATGGGCTCATGTGTAGAACAGTTGGTCCTCAGCTGGTGGAGGTATTTGAAGAGGTTCTAGAAGCTTAATATATGGGTGTCGCTGGAGAATATAGATCACCAGAAATAGGTCCTTGGGAATGTCTTGTGCCTTGTCCCTTCTTGTCTCTTTCTTTGCAATGAAGTGAAGAAATACTCCTCTTTTTCCACATTCTCACTCCACGATGTTTTACTCAAATGCCTGGGGCCAAGTGGTCATGAGCCTAATCTAGAATCAAGATTCAAAGAAAAATTTCCTTCCTTCAATTGTTTCTGTTAGATATTTGGTCAGTGTAATACAATCTAATACATTTAAAATACACATTGTACTTCAATAGGAACATGTTTATTACCTCTACCTATTTAGTGAGAAGGGAACTATATCATTGGTGTCAATGGAAAAAATACATATATAACATTTTTGCCATCTCCAAGAAACTTGCTGTCTAGTTTTGAGGAGGAAAAAAAATCTCTTCATCTAAATTGTACATTCCATGATCATTTATTCAATTCAAAGTTTACAAACATCTATAATGCATAATCTACTTGGTTTTCATGGTACTTCTTTATCTTGATTTACAGCTTATTCTTTTCCTTTCAGTTTCTAATCTCTTCCTTCTTTTCCTTTTCCTCCATTATCACCATCCTCTAAAACATTTCAGCAAATGAATTCAAGCTTTGAATATCTTTTAGCCGGGAAAAGTCTTTCATTCCACACTGAAGGATTAAAATGCAGATGAGCAGTTGAAAGCACTGGTTATACCTGTGTTACTGGGTTTTTAGCTAAAGTGCAATTCATCAATCCATCATCAGATCGAAGTGACTGATAGCTGAGTCTTTCCTGCTTTCATGGGAGGGATGGATGGAAAGAAGAGAGGAAAGTGAAGACAGTAAGAGGCTTTGGGCAAATCAAGGGTGTGGGAAGAGCTACCCTCCCCCAGCAGAAGGGCTGGGCCTGTCCAGGTCTTGAGAGTTTTGTCTGCAACTAACAGAAACACGATCCTGAAGTGTCCACGGAGTTCAGCTGCGGAACCAAGGCAACTCTGCATGATTTATGGAAGGGCTCACATGATTTATGAAGACTTAACAAAACATCAGCACACAGCTGACTTTCTGTAAAGGAGCCTCTTTCCCCAGGAGCTTGGAATTTAATGAGGGAAACCGAATCTACAATGAGAGACCATAAGGAAATGAGAAAGTTTTGCACACAGACATACCAGAATTTATGTATCCTGATGTTCTGCCTTTGTAAGCTTCAGGCAGACAGCCACTCCTCTTTTCCCAAGCACTCCTTGAAACTATCACTCTGCCTTCATTTATCCTGACACGTGCTCTAATGAAGAGGACCATTTAGGATTTCCTTCGGACCTTTGCATAGAGTGAGGGTCCACCTTTGTCCTCCTCTCCCCTGTTATTGTCAGCGGAAACCCTATACATCCTTTTATTAAGTAATCTCTTAACTCCATTTTTTTTGTCAGTTGAGGGGCTTCAACTCTGGGCCTGAGCACTGCCCCTCATCTCTTCAGCTCAAGGTGAGTGCTCTACCACTTGAACCACAGCACCACTTCCTGTTTTCTGGTGGTTAATTGGAGAGAAGAGTCTCATGGACTTTCCTGCCCAGGCTGGCTTTGAAACACAGTCCTCAGATCTCAGCCTCCTGAGTAGCTAGGATGACAGATGTGAGCCACCAGTGCCCAGCTTAACTCCAAATTTTTATGTCTTAATAATAGCAGGTAATATAAATTTTCTTTATGTTACTGGTAAACATGTTTTTCTAGGAGCTCTGTGTGTGTGTGTGTGTGTGTGTGTGTGTGTGTGTGTGTGTGTGGTTTTTGTTGCTGTTGTTAGAGGGGCTTCAATTCAACATGTCAGTTTATGGGTACAATGTACCTTGGTCATTGTCACCCCTCTCCTCATTCTCTCCCATCTCTTCCAACTCCACCCATCCCTCATATTACCTGCTTCCATTTTCACATATGTGCATTGACTATTATGATGCTCTTCCTACCCTTCCTCTCTCCACTCATCTGTGTGTGTCTATGTTTGTGCATGCAAGTTATGTATTGTTGTTTTGTTTTGTTTTGCTGGGCCTGGAGCTTTAACTCTGGGCCTGAGTGCTGTCCCTGAGCTCCTTTTGCTCCAAGCTAGCACTGTACCACTTGAGCCACAGTACCACTTCTGGCTTTTTCTGTGATTACTTGGGAGATAAGGGTCTCATGGACTTTTCTGCCCAGGCTGGCTTCAAACTGCAATCCTCAGATCTCAGCCTCCTGAGTAGCCAGGATTACAGGCATGAGCCACCAGAGTTGGTGCAAGTTGTGTTTTAAAGATGAAAACAATAATTCTGCCATGACAGTGCAGTCTTCTAATCCAGCACTCATGAGGCAGAGACAGGAAGACCTCGAGTTTGAGCCAACTGGGACTACATGCTGAGACTGTCTCAAGTAAAGGAGGAAGAGAATGGGCAGGAGGCAAAATGAGTGGCAGGTGAACAGTCCTATCTCTCACTTTTTCATTTCCATTGTCTCTGAGTAGAGTGGGGACTGGTTTCATTTGGTCAACAAATATTCCCCTTTATTCTTCCTTTCACCAGGGCGGAATGCGAAGTGACCATGGGCTGGGGGAAGAAGTGGTCACCACATCCCATCTACTCCTATTTCTCTGGGTAGAGAAACTGATCTGATGGCTGGTGGCTGTCTCAAGTCCAGCCAATCAGCATCCATACCCTCCATCTTTTGATCTAAAATTTGGTTCTTGATCTAAGTTATTTGGGGATATGAAGTGGCATGTGGTTTTGCTGCTGTTTGTTTTGTTTTAAAAAAAAGGAAAAGTAAAAAAGAATAAAACAGACAGACAAGTCAAGATGAAATAGACAAAAGGAGAAAAATATTTTTTGAATGTGCAGGTCTTTTACTTCTGAAGTATATCTCTGTGCCCTCTTTTCTTTTTGTCAGTCATGGGGCTTGAACCCAGGGCCTGGATGCTATCCCTGAGCTTTTTCACCAAGGCTAGTATTCTACTATTTTGAGCCACAGCACCACTTCTGGTTTTCTGGTGGTTAATTGAAGATAAGAGACTCATGGACTTTCCTGCCAGGACTGGCTTTGAACTGCGATCCTCAGATCTCAGCCTCCTGAGTAGCTAGGATTACAGGCGTGAGCCACTGGTGCCAGGCTTGTTGCTCTTCTTTTTAATCAGGCTCCTTAAAGACACAGGAAATATCTTTTTCCTATCATCATTTTCTGAGGGAGTTTACTAGAACTTGAAAATTACTTCTATCTGATCTATGAGACAAGGAAGAATAAATCCTGTCTACAGTGGGAGGTAGGGTTCCAGCTTGAGGGGATTTGTGGTGTGAGACTCTTAGGGGTGACTGGATTCAATACAAACTTTGGCTGCCATTCTTTTTAACCTTGGCCTTGAGGATCTGAAAGCAACCTTGGAGGTTTTATTCCCATCGGCGGATTGCATTGCATGAATACTTTCAAAACCCAAAGCAGAAGGAGCACATTCCTCCAAGCTCCTCTAGCTTTCAGGCTAAGATAATCCTGGATGCCCTTCGGCCATCACCCACACTTAACAGGGCAGGTAGCTTCCCATGAAAGGCTGACTTTTCCAGTGTGGTTCATAAGGGAGCATGCAAGACCACAGAAATCCATGTAACCAGTGATAGAAAGGGGGTGGGGAGGAAGGGAGAGAGGGAGGAAGGGAGAGAAGGGGAGAAGAGCACAGGAGGAAAAGAGACAGAAAGAGAGAGGGAGGGAGAGGGAGACAAGAGAGATAGAAAGGGAGGGAGAGAGGGAGGGGAGGAAGGAGAGAGAGAAGGGGAGAAGTGGAGATGAGAGAGGGGGTGAGAAAGAGAAAAGGAGGGAGAGATAGAAGGAAAGAGGGAAAGAGAGAAGGGGAGAGGAGGAGGGAGGGAGGATGAGGAGAGAGAAAGAGAGAGAGAGAGACTCAGTAAAACACAGAGTAGTTTTAGAACTCCTGGAAACTGAATGCAGGGGCAGGCCCTGGGGATCTCTCAGCAAAAGTAATTTCCAGAGCTCACTTATGGTCAACACACTGTGCTTTGATAAGCATTTACAAAAGGACCTATTACTACAGACAATTACCAGGCAGCTGCCCTGGCTAGATTTTTGGCCCCAGTGGAAGGGGTGGGGTCAACACAAGGTCACCCTTGTGTATGGCAAAGACCAGGGCTCCAGCATGGAGACACCAGGCCCTTCACCTTCTCCCAAACAGCCTGCTCTTAGAACAAGTTATCTTGGTTCCCCCCAACCTGAGAGCCTAGGGAAGCCATATGGGTTTCTTTTTTTTTTTTTTTTCCAGGAGGAAAAGGAATTGCTTGCCTGGTCTCACACTCTCAACTGGCCGGGACAGGGGAGCCCATATTTCATCATTTAGGATTACCAACAAAAGAAGTGCAAATAGCTCCCCTGCTCTACACAAGCGCCACAGAAGACACAGATGCTGCAAAGGCCTGATATTTTAAGACGTTTTCCTAAAAAAACAAGTCCCACCAGTTCCTTTGGCTCCTGGGAGACCAGTCTGTGTGTTCTACCACTTGCCTTGGGGGGGCGGGGGATAATCAGGGAAGCGCAGACAGGCATGGAAACTCCTAGTCCCCTGGCCTCCCCCGCCCTGCCTCCCCCTGGCTTAGGACCAGGTTACAGGAGCAGGCAGGAAGCGACTTTGCCCGCCCCATGTCTGCTGGGCTCTGCCCTCTGCCTGGGGCCTTGCATCTCACCAACACTTCCAGGCTTCAGGCTCCCTTGGATGCACTGCACCCCCACACACACACACAAGGCTGGACTGTATGCAGTATGCATACAGTCTGGACAAAGAGGAAATAATGTGTTCACATTAGCTTTATCCTGGCGAAGCTCCTCCTCCTCCTCCCAGGACAGGCAGGGAAAGTGAGGGAGTTTGGATGGCTCTCTTTGACTCTGGGGGCTGAAGGGATGAATGTGTGAAGGAAACAAGGGCTCATTGTGTTGTCTAAACTCCAGGGTTCCTAACCGGCCCTCCGGCCAGATTGAAGCTACTTTGTTCTCAGCTGTCTGCTCCCACCCAGCCTTGGGATGGAGTAGTTGTCACCTCCAGGCTAACAAATGCACCAGACTTCCACTGTCATTGTTCAGGACATATATCTGCTTTAAGCACATGCTCCCTAAAACCTTCCAGTGCAAAGCACAAGGTTCCTAGATGTTATCAGAAGCCCTCCTTGCTCTGGGCCTTCCTTCATGCTTGTAACTTTTGCTGTTCCTTTATCTAGCCTCCCCAACTGCTCCTCACCACCAACTTACCTCCAGGACTCCACTCTTTCTCTGGTCCTCTCTATACTGTCTCTTCGTCCATCTCCAGAACACACATACACACAGGAATAGCACCTCCTTGCCTTGTTCCATTAGTATTGACAGTCTTGACCTACCCATGTCCTTCTCTCAGTCTAAAACAAATTTTCTTAAGGTGTGTGCTGTTGTGCTAAGTCTTCTCTAAAACTACGTATTATGTTTCTTGTCATGGGTCCATGGACTTGATTATTGTGACAAAATAATAACATAAGCAACTCAAGGGAGGAAAATATGTATTTTGGCCCATGGATTCAGAGGTTTAGTTCATCTTGGTGAGGATGGTATGGGGAATGGCAGAATCTTACCTCATGGGGGCCAGGAAAGAGAAAGAGAAAGAGAGGAGAGAAAAGCCGGGGCCAGTGGTTCATGTCTGTAATCGTAGCTACTCAGTAGGCTGAGATCTGAAGATTGTGGTTCAAAGCCAGCCTGGGCAGGAAAGCCCATCAAACTTATCTCCAATAAACCACCAGAAAACCGGAAGTGGCGCTACATGTAGCTCAAGTGGTAAAGCACTAGCTTTGAGTTAAAGAGTTGAGGGACAGAGACCAGGCCCAGAGTTCAAGCCCCACCACCCACAAGAGGGGGGGGGAGGGAGAAGGAAAGAGGAGAATGATAGGGAAAGATAGAGATGAGAGAGAAGAGATAAAGAGGTGAGAGAAAAGGAGAGAGAGAAAAAGGGAGAGAAAAAGAGAGAGAGAAAGTGAAAACCTGTGTTAATGGGTATTTCTCTCCCTTTCATTTCGGTTTAATTCCACCTGTATTTCCAGCCTAAATGCCGGGTTCCACATTTGGAGTCAGGCTTCTCCCCTTCGCTAGTTGTTGTTGTTGCTCTCCTTCTTCTTCTCCTCCTTCTCCTCCTTCTCCTCCTTCTCCTTCTCCTCTCCTCCTCCTCCTCCTCCTCCTCCTCCTCCTCCTCCTCCTCCTCCTCCTCCTCCTCCTCCTCCTCCTCCTCCTCCTCCTCCTCCTTCTTCTTCTTCTTCTTCTTCTTCTTCTTCTTCTTCTTCTTCTTCTTCTTCTTCTTCTTTTTCTTCTTCTTCTTCTTCTTTTCTTCTTCTTCTTCTTCTCCTCCTCCTCCTCCTCCTCCTTCATCTTCTTCTTCTTCTTTTTGCTGGTCCTGAGACTTGAACTCTGGGCCTGAGTACTATCCCAGAGCTTTTTTTACTCAAGGCTAACACTCTACTACTTGAGCCACAGCTCCACTTTCTGGCATTTTGGTGGTCGATTGGAGATAAGAGTTCTCATGGACTTTTCTTCCCCCAACTTTCTTTCCTCAGATCTCAGCCTCTAGAATAGCTAGGATTAGAGGTGTGAGCCACCAGCACCCAACTCCTTAGTTAATTCTTTCATGAAACTCTCTCATAGATACACCTACAGTATGCTCTCACAATCTCTTAGGCAAGACTCAATCCAATCAAGTTGACAGCCAAGCATGACTGTAATCCACACCCAGCTGTCTCCCTTAACCACAAAGTAGGAGGCTTTGTGAAGCTAGGACCTTCTGTACTTTTCTACACCACTGTTTTCCAGGTCCTATCACAGAACCTAGAATTGGCAGGAGCACAGAGGAATCTATTTCATTGAGTGAAGCAATAAATGGATAGACAGATGTGCCTTCTATGGCTTTGTTTTTGGGGACTGAGATTACATCTTAGCTCTGAGTCTGCTGCCTTTGTGCCCATGGAGCTCCCATGGAAGATGTCATGTGCCAGTACCTATCTCAGACTCCCTCCTCTACTGCCAGCTGGTTCCAGCACAACAGCTGCCTTCATTCCCAGGAAACGGAATGCCAGACCCTGGCCTCAGGACTACCTGCTCTCTTGGATCATAGTTGACTGGCCTTTCCAGGTGGTACGGAGACACTCAACAAGTGAGGCTTTACAGAGATGCAAAGTTTGGAAGAGAATGTTAAGGAACATCTTCAGAATTTCAGCTAGGACCATACTGTGTAAGTGCTGCTCACACAGTGAATCTATGTGAAGGGTGCCGCTGCCCCCGTGGGCTGCACTTCACTCCCAGTAACATCGTGCTGCACTTCCTGTAACAGATAATGACTGATGGTGCTAGGCGAATCTGCAGAGCCAAATGCATTGTCAAATTCAGTTCAAGATATTACCTGAAAACAGGCAGATTGAGTTTGGGTGAGAAATGTACAATAAGGAAAGACATACAACAAATTAGGGTTGGAGAAGGAAGAAAAATAACACTTGTGTTTAATTGCTGCCATTTGAAGATCTATTAAATCAATGAGGGTTTTAGATATGCTTTGTTAGGCAAAGATTGGTTCATAAACTTTGTGAATTATAAGCAAATCTTCAACTCTATGTAGGTCTTTTTTTTCCTGGAGAGTCTTTAACTTCTTTTGCTTCTGAAAGAGGTCCTCAAAATATTAATAATCAAAATATTATTAAAAGCCAAAAGTTACTAAAATCGTTTATATCAACTATCAAGTAGACGTAGAGATGGGCTGAAAGGTATGTTCAATTAAGAAGTGAATATGGCTACAGCCATGCATTGTGGTGCATGAAATGCCATACATGAGGTATAGGTATAAGGATTATGGTCTCTGTCCAGCCTGAGTCATAAAGCTTAAGACTCTAAAGGAAAAACCACTCAAGAAACAAATGCTGAGGTCGTGGTTCATGTGGTAGAGCACTTGCCTAGCAAGCTCAAGGTCCTGAGTTCAAACCCTGGAAACACATACAACAAAATTTTAGGTGATTATGTCCAGCGGAAAATAGGAGGAGAGGGGCAGGGGGAAGGAAAGGAGATAATGGAAAGAAAAGTGTCTTTTGGTTATGGTGAGTGTTTAACAAGATGCTCTTGAGACGAGGCTTCTAGCTGAAGTTTTCTAATGCACATTTTCCTGACCACTCCTGTAGTTTGCCCCTAGTGGTTTCCTGCTCCTGGACTTAGAGGTAAGGTTTTCTAGCATCAGATTCCTTTAATATGGTCTAAACCTTCCTTAAAATGATTGTACATTTTCTTCTAGAATGCCTTTAGCTTTGTATCATTTCTGAACAGAGCTGGAGAGGAATCAGTCTCAGAACCAGCCCCAGATGGTCCCTGAAATCATCTTGACCCTGGATGCTGTGTGCAATCCTTCAGAATCTCCCACATATCTCCATGAACCACAAGAAGCAGCCAGCACATGCATATGATTATCCAGAAACAGCTACAAAAGGCTTTGGCCTTTCCTGATGAGGCAGAGGGAGTCGGGGTGAGGGTCTCATTGTCACTCTTCAAGGTTCCCCACGTAAGGTAACCCTGATCCCAAGGCCTCGACAGAACTGAGTATTAATTACTTGCTGAATTTCATGCCGAATAAAACCACATGTGTCTTTCAGCTGTGGTTTGGAAACATTTCCACCCTGGATATTATCTGTGAAAATTGGATGGGATTACATCACCTTGCTGTTGGTTCATGCATGTTCAAGTTTCCTGTCAGCAGGGGAGAGAAGGCGCTTCTGTGCGCGTCCCTGGGAGTCCCCCAAAGAGGGAACAGACAAACAGTGTCTCACTCTTATAACCCTAGCGACTCAGGAGGCTGAGATCTGAGGATCATGGTTTGAAGCTAGCCCAGACAGGATAGACAATGAGACTCTTATCTCCATTTAACCACCAAAAAGCCAGAAGTGGAGGTGTGGCTCAAGGAGTAGGGTGGCAGCCTTCAAAAAAAAAAAAAAAAAGGCTAAAGCAGAGCATGAGACTCTGAGGTCAAGCCCCAGTACACAAAAATTAAGGCTAAATAGTTGATAACTGTGGTGATTCTTTTGATGCTGGACAGTGAGGAGAAGGGAGAATTTTAGAAGAGTCCCCGGTTTCAGGCCTAAGAATCTGTCACCTGGTGGAACCATGAGAGACGGAGGTAAGAATGACAAGGTTTAGGTTTTAGGGGGAAACCACGAGGCACATTGGGCCTCTAGTGGGCAAGCAGGTACCTGCACTTGATGAGTTGTAAAAAAAAAGTAGCAATAATTAGGTTGGTGTGAACCATGAGTGTATATACGATTTCCTGGGGCCACCGTCAAACCAGGACCCTAGCGAGGGAGGAAGGAAACCCTTAGGTGTTCTGATTGAATCAGTCACTTTTCTACTACTTTGACAAAATACCTGAGCTAATCAGCTCATATGGAAGAAAGGCTTGCTTTGGTTCATAATTCCAGCAATTTCTGTCCTTTGTCAAATGGCTCAGTGGCTTTTAAACTGAGATGGCACAGTAAATCATGGCTGCAGTGTGAGGGCAAAAAGTGGTAGCACACTTGCTTAGCAAGTACTAGGCCCTGAGTTCAAACTCTAGCGCTGCTGGGAGAGAGAGCTAGACAGACAGACAGACAGACAGAAAGAGAAAGAGAAGAGTGGAAGAGAGAGAAATATTGTCATGGAAACAGGGAAATGATAAAGGCATAAACATCCAGAGTTGTAGAATTTTCCTACTTTTTTTTTTTTTTTTTTTTGGTTTTTAACCTCTTACGTGTAGAAGCTGGCTGTGAACTTGAAATGTGACCTAATGTGACTACGTGGATGTGGAATCCATGTGGAAAGCTAGAAACAAGAAGCAGAGAGGTAGAGTGGGTCTTTTATGGAGGAATTTGGTAAAAAGTGAGGAATGGCTGCCGGGAGCCATTCCTCAAGCAAAAGCTTGAGTTTCCGAGCCAGATGGTTCCAAGTTGTGTTGCCCCATTGAACCAGTGGCCTCCTAGCTTCTTGTAACTGTAGCATGGTCAAGAACGTTTCTGTACCATGTCCTTGATGATTAGAAACTATTATGAGCTCTCTCTTGCCATGGAAGTCCAGGCAGACTTTTGGTTCATCAGCCAGTAGTATCTGTGTGTACAAAAAGGCATTTTATTAGCACATGCTTCTGGCAAGAGGGTGGGTTATTGCTGATGTGTTCTGCACTAGATTGAGCTTATAAAGTGACATCTCTGAGTACAGATCATCTACTTGCTGAGACATTGATGAAGACTGTTGATACAGGTGTCTCTGACTTCTCCCAACCAGACATGAAAGCAACCACCACTACTCATGTTTGCTAGACAAATGCAAGATCTAGGATAAATCCAAAACTGAAACAGGATTTCAGAAGAGCAGGTACAAGACAAAAGCCTGTCTTCAGGGAAATTCAGAAGGATGGCTTCTTTAGACAAAAGGGGACCCACCCTACGAGGAAGATCCATTCAAGATAGCCTCTTCTAGAACACAGCTGTAAGTACAGCTTAGAGCTGACCCAGCTCTTGATTTCAACAACTCTCTCCAAGCCTCATTGCCCCTGGACCAATAAATCTCCACCTTTCGACACAACTGTGCATGCTGGCATTTCCCAGGCAGAAGTGTGGGCAGTGCTGGGGTGGTCTGCCGTCTCAGTCTCTGACATGGTTGACTCCTGGCCTATCTATGTATATATTATACATCATATAATATATTCTATTTAATATATGATAATATATAATAATATAATATATTATATTATAATATATAATAATGTGTAATATATTGCAGTGGCAGTAGCTCAGGAAAAAATTTCTGCCTTGAAGTTTAACTTTCATCTTGGGATGGTATTTTCTGGTTTGGAGGCCACAGGATCAAGTGGAAAGGATCTTCCTGTGGTGAGAAGTTCTCATGCTTAGAATGGACCAAGTCCTCCAGGGCACAAAATCATCCCAAGCAAATTAGAGTTCTCCCCTGCGGATCCACTCCCATCTCCCCACGGTTCTGCTCTTGGAGCTGATGTTTTCTCATCACTTTGCCCTCACAGCCTGCTTGGAGAAATGTCTGCAGCCCCTGGAATTGCATAATTCCACACCTCCACTTCACAACTCACTGTACACTACTATATACTATGGTCAAACAGTTGTACAAAGGAGTTTTAATTCAACACGTCCATTTGTGAGTACAATGCATCTTGGCCAATGTCACCCCCTTCCATGGCTCCGCTTCCCTTCATCTATCTCAACCCCACCCAAACCCTCCAGTTACCTGGTTCTATTTTCACATATGTGCAATAAATATTTTGTCTATATTTGCCCACCCTGCCTCTCTCCATTGTTCTCCCTACTCTTCCTTAAACCCCACCCGCCTTCCACAGACGTGTTTCAGCTTCCTGACATTTGTTTTGGTAAACTCAGTTAATTGTTCATAGAGTGTATGCCATACTTCGGTCAATTTCATGTACATATGCATGACTCTGTATGGGATTACATACATGTTTATGTTAGCCATGATTTCTGCAAATGAGAAAACATGTGCTCTTTGTCTCTTTGAGTCTGATTTATTTCACTTGGCATAATTTTTTCCAAGTCATACATTTCCCTGCAAATGACATAATATTTTTCTTCCTGATGTATGAATAAAATTCCATTACATACATATGTATATATATATATATATATATATAATCACTATACATTATTTTATTAGGGTTCTTCTCATCAGTATTAAAAAAGCCAGAACATAGAGAAACTGGATGGAGCTCAATGCAAGGTTAGGATTTATAGATCAAAGGGCAACACTAGAAGAAGGGCAAGCAGGTATGGGCAGGAGAGAGCCAGGTGCCTGCTGCATTGTTAGGAGTGCACTGACATTTGTCAGAAGTCCTGGACTTAGTTCCCTGTGGATTCTGGAAGATGATTATATTTAGATTGGTCTGTGTCCAAAATTTGTACTAATGTGTGCAAATGGAATCTTTGAATTTGGGTCTTATTAATACTGTAGGTAAAATTACTTAACAGTTTGTTTTGTTGTCCCTATGTCTGACTGAATTGGCAGCAAAAGCGAGTAAAAAGACTGAAATATGTGACAAATGATTTTCTGTCCAGCCTCTCCACATGTATTTGGTGCTCAAGTTATTTTGGGTTGTTAGAACTGCTACAACTTAATGGGCATGCAAAAAGAACTCTTCACTATTGAGTCTTCTCTTTCAAAGTTTTATTCTCACATGTTTTATTATGAAACACCATCTATGAACAGAAAAAAATGTATAACACACACATACACACACATATATAAAGCTTTAAAATAATATAAAGAAGGAAGGACATAAGCAAATTATTTTGCATGCAACAACATAATTCATAAACATAATATTGAGGAAAAGTAGCCCGATTAGTGGAGTGGAATTCCACTTATATAAAGTTCAAAAACTGACAAAATTCATCTGTGGGTGAGAAGTGAAAATACTTTTGAAATGGATTAGTGGCTTCTTTAGTGTGTGTGTGTGTGTGTGTGTGTGTGTGTGTGTGTGTGTGTGTGTGTGTGTGTGTGTGTGTATGTGTGTGTGTGTGTGTGTTTCTACTTGATTTCCATATTTTTTGTTAGACTAGCTTAGGCATTCAGAGGTCGAGGAGTTTGGGTGCTGGTGTTCTGGAAGTCTCTTGCTTCGTCCACTGAGTTGTATGCCTCTCTTTATGCATTTGACTTGGAGAAAACAGTAACAGGGCAAAAACATGAGACCCCCCAAGTGAAGAAACAGGGTTTTTAAGACATAGCTTGGCACATCACCTCTGCCTCTCTACCACATGTGGTCACTATTTAGACTCTTAATCACTGAGCATTTTCTGTAGGACAACTTGCACATGTATCCCAATAACATATTACAGTGGGCCCTTCAGAACCACAGAGCTTGCATCCACGGATTCAACCAACTATGGACCAAAAGTATTTGCTCAGTTGTGTTCTTTCTGAGCCAGTACAGATATTTTTCTTGTTATTATTACATAAACATTACAGAACTATTTAGAGCTGGGTGCCAGTGGCTCATGCCTGTAATCCCAACTTCTCATTAGGCTGAGATCTGAGGATCATAGTTCAAAGCCACCTCAGGCAAGAAAGTCTGTGGGACTCTTATCTCCACTCATCCATCAAAAAAGCCAGAAATGGAAGTGTGACTCAAATGGTAGAGCTCCAGTCTTGAGGAAAAAAAGCCAAGCAGGGGTTCAAGGCCCTGAGTTCGAGTCCTACTACCAGCCTCCCCCCAACCCTAACCAGCTATTTAACGTGTATAAGTGTTATAAATGATATTGAGAGGTCTTATATTATACAAGAGAATAGGCATGGGTTATGTACAGTATGATGTCATACTATTTAAATATTATGTAAAAAACTTGTGTGTCTATAAATTGGTATTTGTCAGAAGTCTTGAAATTAGGTCCCTGTGGATTCTGGAAGATGATTATATTTAGATTGGCTTGGGTCCAAATTTGTACTAGTGTGTGCAAATGGAATCATTATTCAGAAGATTACTCTGGATTATTTTGTTGGTTGTAGGGCCTGAACTCAGGGCCTGGGCCCTATCCCTAAGCCTCTTTGTGCTCAAGGTGAGTGCTCTATCACTTGAGCCACAACACCACTTCTAGCTTTTGACTGGTTAATTAGAGATATGAGTCTCACAGGGATTTTTCTGCCCGGGCTGGCTCAGATCTCAGCCTCCTGGATTGTTCTGTATTTTTAATGTAATGTGTACATTCTTTGTCAAATAAACTCCATCCATATTTTGACCTTTTGTAACCTATATTTTGAAATGGTTTAAATGACATTAGGTTATCTTTTTCTTATAGGTTTGATGGAGTGAAACCATCTAAGACTTGTCTTTTGTGAAGGACAGCCTTTCTACACCTTTAATTCTTTGATCTTAAGAACAGATCAATTTGAGTAAAAGTGTATGATCAATAGACCCACGAGTTTAAAGGCTTAGTGACCAGCCTCTGACACTGGTGAGAGGCAGAAGAGCCTTTAAGAGGTGAGACCCAGTGGAAGGA
>NW_027204760.1:722500-800000 GCF_024711535.1 Dipodomys merriami
CTAGGGTTAGGTTAAGGGTTAGGGTGAATTTTAGGATTAGGGTGAGGGTTAGTGGTAAGTTTAGGATTAGGCTTAGCTGTATGGTTAGGCTAAGGGTGAAGTTGAGGGTGAGGGTCAGAGTTAGGATTAGGGTGAGGGTTAGGGTTATGCTTAGGTTTAGGGTAAGGGTGAGGGTGAGGGTTAGGTTGAGGTTGATGATGAGAGTGAGGGTGAGTGTGAGGGTTAGGGTTTGGGTGAGGGTTAGGATTAGCGTTAGGGTTAAGGTTAAGGTGAGGGTTAGGGTTAGGGTTAAGTTTAGGGTGAGGGTTAGGCTGAGGGTTAGGGATAGGGTTAGGTTCAGTGTAAGGTTTAGGTGGAGGATTAGAATTAGGATTAGGGTTAAGGTTAGGGTGAGGGTTAGGGATAGGGTTAGGTTTAGAGTGTGGGTTTGGTTGGGGTTAGGTTTAGAGTTAGGGTGATTTTGAGGGTGAGGGTGAGGGCTAGGACTAGGGTGAGGGTTAGGGTTAGGGATAGCATTAAGGTTAATGTGAGGGTTAGGGTTAGGGTGAGGGTGAGGGTTAAGTGTAGGTTGAGAGTTAGGCTGAGGGTAACGGTTGGGGTGAGGGTTATGATGAGGGTGAGAGTTAGGGTTTAGGTTAGGGAAGGGTTAGGGCGAGGTTTAGGATATGGTTGAGGGTTAATGTTAGCATTAGGTTTACGGTGAGGGTGAGGGTTAGGGTGAGGTTGAGGGTAAAGGTCAGAGTGAGGACTAGGGTTAGGGTGAAGGGTAGGGTGAGCGTTCATGTTAGGGTTAGTGTCAGGGTTAGGGTGAGGGTTAGGGTTAGGATACGTGTGAGGATTAGGGTTAGGGTTAGGGTTAAGGTGAGGGTAAGGGTTAGGTTGAGGTTTATGATGAGGGTGAGGGTTAGGGTTATCATTAGCGTTAGAGTGATGGTTAGGGTTAGGGTTAGGGTTAGGGTGAGGCTGGGGTTTAGGGTTAGGTTTATGGTGAGGGTTAGGGTTAGGTTAGGGTTAGGTATAAGTTTAAATTTAGGGTGAAGTTCAGGGTTTGGGTTAGGGTTAGAGTTAGGGTGAGGATGATGGTGAGGGTTAGTTTTAGGGTGAGGTTAAGGGTTAGGGTGGGGGTTAGGGTGAGGGCGAGGGATAGGGTTATGATGAGGGTAAGTGTAGGACAAGGTTTAGGGTGAAGTTGAGGGTTAATGTTAGCATTAGACTTATGATGAGGGTGAGGGTTAGGGTGACGGTTAGAGTTAGGATTAGGGATAGGGTGAGGATTAGTTTTAGGATTGGTTTTAGAGTGAGGGTTAGGCTGAGGTGTAGGGTTATGGTGAGGGTTAGGGTTAGCCTTAGGGTGAGGGTGAGGGTGAGGGCTAGTGTTAGCATTAGGGTTAGGGTTAGGGTTAGAGTTAGGGTTAGGGTAAGGGTGAGATTTAGGGTTAGTGTTAGGAATAGGGTTAGGGTTAGGGTTAGGCTGAAGTTGAGGGTGAAGGTGAGGGTGAGGGTTAGGTTTTGGGTTAATTTTAGGGTGAGGGCTGGGGGAGGGGGAGGGTTAGGGTGAGGATTAGGGTGAGGGTGAGGGTTTCAGTTAGGAAAGGCTTAGGGTTATGGTTGGGGTGAGGATTATGGTGAGGGTGAGGTTTAAGGTGTGGGTTAGGGTTGGCTTGAGTATTAGGGTTAGGGTTAGGGTGAGGGTTAGAGTTAGGGTCATGTTTAGGGTGAGGGTGAGAGTGAGGGTGACGGTGAGGGTGAGTGTTAGGGTGTAGGTGAGTGTTAGGTTTAGGGTTAGTTTGAGGTTTAGGGTTTGGTTGATATTTAGATTGAGTGTGAGTGTTAGGGTTAGCGTTAGGTTTAGGGTGAGGGTTAGAGTGAGGGTTAGGGTTAGGATGAGGTTAATGGTTTAGAGTTAGACTGAGGATGACGGTGAGGGTTTGTGTTCCAGTGAGGGTTAGGTTTAGGTTTAGGGTTAGGGTTAGGTTGCCGTTTAGGGTTAGGGTCAGGGATAGGGTTATGGTGAGGATAAGGTTTAGGGTGTGGGTCAGGTTGAGGGTGACGGTTAGGGTTAGGTTGAGGGTTAGGGTGAGCATTAGGGTGAGGATTAGGTTTCAGTTTAGGTTTAGGCTGAGGGTTAGGGTGAGGTTTAGTATTAGTGTTATGGTTAGGGTTAGTGTAAGGGTTAGGGTGAGGTTATGGGTTAGGGTTAGGGTGAGGGTGAGGCTGATTTTTAGGGTAAGGGCGATGGTGCGGGTGAGGTTGAGGGTTAGGTTTAGGGTGAGGGTAAGGGTATGGTAAGGGTTAGCGTGAGGGTTAAGGTGTGGGTTTAGGTGAGGGTGATCGTTATGTTGAGGGTGAGGGTGAGCTTTAGGGTTTGGATGTCGGTTAGGGTTAAGGTTAGGATGAGAGTTAGGCTGAGGATTAGGGTTAGGATTAGGATGAAGGTGAGTGTTAGGGTGAGGGTGAGGGTTAGGTTTTGGATTAGGGTTAGGGTTAGGGTGAGGGTTAGGCATAGGATTACAGTTAGGCTGAGGGTATTGCTTAGTGTTACGTTTACAGTTAGGGTGATGGTGAGGGTGAGGTTTAGGGTTTGGATTACTGTTAGGTTTAGGGTTAGGCTGAGGGTGAGGTTGAGGGTGAGGGTGAGGGTGATGGTTAGGGTGAGGGTTAGGGTTTGTGTTAGGGCTAAGGTCAGGGTGAGGGTTAGGGTTAGGGTTAGGTTTAGGATGAAGGTTAGGCTGAGGGTTAGGGTTAGTGTTCGTGATAGCATAAGGGTTAGGGTGAGTGTTAGGGTGAAGGTTAGGTTTACGTTTAGGCTTAGGTTTCAGGTGAGGGTTAGGGTGAAGGGTAGTGGTAGGGTTAGGGTTAGGGTTAGCGTGAGGGTTAGGGTGAGTGTAAGGTTCAGGGTGAGGAATAGGGTGAGGGTGTGGGATAGGGTTATGGTGAAGGTAAGGGTTAGGGCGAAGTTTAGGGTGAGGCTGAGGGTTAATTTTAGCATTAGTGTTAAGGTGAGGGTGAGGATTAGGGATAGGGTTAGGGATAGGGTGAGGATTAGTGTTAGGTTTAATTTTAGGTTGAGGATTAGGCTGAGGGGTGGGGTTAGGGTTAGATTAGGGTGAGGGATAGGGTGAGGTTTATGGTTAAGGTTAGGGTTAGGGTGAGGTTGAGGGTGAGGTTAAAGGTTAGGGTGAGGTTGATGTTTAGGGTTAGCATTAGGGTTAGGGTTAGGGTTAGGGTGAGGGTTAGGTTTAGGGTTAGGTTGAGGGGTAGGGTGAGGGGTTAGGGTGAGAGTTTGTGTTAATGTGAGGGTTAGGGTTAGGGTTAGCGTTAGTGTGAGGTTAAGTGTTAGGTTGTGTGTTAGGGTGAGAGTTAGGGTTAGGATTAGCGTTAGGGTTCGTGTGAGGTTTAGGGTGAAGGTTAAGGTGAGGGTTAGGGTTAGTATGAGGGTGAGCATTGGAGTTAGGTTTAGGGTGAGAGTTAGATTTAGGGTGAGGTTTAGGGTAGGGTTAGGATGAGGGTGAGGGTTCAGGTGAGGGTGAGTTTTAGGGTGTGGGTGATGGTTAGGGTTAGGGTGACGGTTAAGGTGATGGTGAGGGTTAGGGTGAGGGTGAGGGTAAGGATTACAATGAGTATTAGGGTTAGGGTTAGGGTTAGGGTTTTGGTGACGGTAAGGGTTAGGATGAGGTTTAGTTTGAGGGTGAGGTTTAAGGGTAGCGTTAGAGTTAGGTTGAGGGTTAGAGTGAGGTTTCGGGTTCAGGTTAGGCTTAGGGTGACGGTGAGGCTTAGAGTAAGGTTTAGGGATAGGTTTAGGGTGAGGGTAAGGTGTAGGGTGAGGGTTAGGTTGAGGGTGAGGGTTAGTGTTAGGTTGACGGTTAGGGTAAGCGTTAGGGTGAGGGTTAGGTTTAGGTTTAGTGTTAGGGTGAGTGTTAGGGTGAGGTTTAGTGTTAGTGTTAGTGGTAGGGTGAGGCTAAGTGTTAGGCTGAGGGTAAGGGTTAGAGTGAGGGTTAGGGTGAGGGTGAGGGTTAGGGATAGCATTAGGTTTAGGGTTAGTGTTTGGGTGAGGGTTAGGGTTAGATTTAGGGTGATTGTGAGTGTTAGTGTTAGCTTTATGGTTAGGGTTAGGGTGAGGGTGAGGGTTAGGATTAGGCTGAGGGTTAGGATTAGGGTGATGGTGAAGTTAAGGGTTATGGTGAGGGCTAGGTTTAGGGTTAGGGTTAGGGTGAGGTTTAGGTTTAGGGTGAGGGTGAGGGTGAGGGTTAGGTTTAGTATTAGGCTTAGGTATAGGGTTAGGCTTAGGGCGAGGGTGAGTGTGAGGGTCATAATTAGGTTGAGGGTGAGGTTTAGGGTTATGGTAAGATTTAGGTTGAAGTTGAGGGTGAGTGTTAGGGTGATTGTGATAGTGAAGTTGAGGGTGATGGTCAAGTTGAGGGTGATGTTGAGGGTTAGGATTAGGGTGAGGTTGAGGGTGATTTTGAGGGTTAGGGTGAGGTTGATGGTGTGGTGAGGGTTAGGGTTTGGGTTAGGGTTAGATTTAGGGATAGGGTTAGGATGAGGGTTAGGCTGAGGGTTAGGTTTAGGGTGAGGGTGAGGGTAAGGGTTAGGGTGAGGGTTAGGGTTAGGGTGAGTGTAAGGATTAGGTTGAGGTTGAGGGTTAGGTTTAGGATTAGTGTTAGGGTTAAGGAGAGGGTTAGGGATAAATTTAGGGTTAGGGTGAAGGTTTTGGTTAGAGTTAGGTTTAGAGTTAGTGTGAGGTTGCGGGTGAGGTTTAGGGTTTGGATTAGGGTTAGGTTTGGATTAGGCTGAGGCTGAGGTTGAGGGTGAGGGTGAGGGTGAGGTTTAGGGTAAGGGTGAGGGTTAAGGTTAGTGTTGGGGTTACAGTTAGGGTGAGGATTAGGATTAGAGTTAGGATGAGTGTTAGGCTGACGTTTAGGTTCGAGTGAGGGAAAGGGTTAGGGTTAGGTTAGGGTTATGTTGAGGGTGAGGGTTAGGCTTAGGGTTAGGGTGAGGTTTAGGGTGAGGGTAAGGGTTAGGGTGAGGGTTAGGTTGAGGGTGAGGGTAGGTTTAAGACGAGGGTAAGGGTATGGGCGAGGTTTAGGTTGAGGTTGAGGGTTATTTTTAGCATTAGGGTTATGGTGAAGTTTAAGGTTAGGGTGAGGGTTAGGGTTAGGGTAAGGGATCGGGTGAGGATTAGGGTCGGAGTTAGGTGAAGAGTGAGGGTTAGGCTGAGGAGTAGGGTTAGGCTTAGGGTTAGGGTTAGGGTTAAGTTGAGGGTTAGGTTTAGGTTTAGGGTTAGGTTAGGGTGAGTGTTTGGGTTAGGGTTAGGGTTTGGGTGAGGGTGAGGGCTAGTGTTAGCATTAGGGTAAGGGTTAGGGTAGGGTTAGGGTGAGGGTGAGGGTGAGGATTACAGTTACGTTTAGGATTAGGGTTAGAGTTAGGATTAGACTTAGGGTGAGGGTGAGATTGAGGGTGAGGGTTAGGTTTAGGGTTAGTTTTAGAGTGAGTTCTAAGGTGAGGGTGATGGTTAGGGTCAGGTTTAGGGTCAGGGTAAGGTTTTGGTTAGAAAAGGCTTAAGTTTAGGGTTAGGGTGAGGGTGATGTTTAAGGCGAGGTTTAAGGTTATGGTTAAGGTGAGGATAAGTGTTAGGTTTAGGGTGAGGGTTAGGTTTAGGGTGATGTTTAGGGTGAGGGTGAGGTTGAGGGTGAGGGATAGGTTTTAGGTGAGGTTTAGGGTTAGGGGGAGGTTTAGGGTGAAGGTGAGGTTTAGGGTGAAGGTGAAGGTTAGGGTTAGGGTTAGGGGGAGGGGTAGGTTTAGGGTTAGGTTGGATGTTAGGGTTAATTTGAGGGTTAGGGTTAGAGTTAGGTTTAGTGTGAGGATGAGGTTTAGGGTGAGGTTTAGGGTGAGAGTGAGGGTAAGTGTTAGTCTTTGGGTTAGGGTGAGGATTAGGGTGAGGGTTAAGGTGAGGGTTAGGGTTAGGGTTAGTATGAAGGTGAGGGTTAGAGTTAGGTTTAGGGTGTGGGTAAGGGTTATGGTGAGGTTTAGTGTAGGGTTTGGGTGAGGGTGACGGTTCGGGTGAGGGTGAGTTTTTGGGAGTATGTGATGGTTAGGGTTAGGGTGAGGTTTAAGGTGACGGTGAGGGTTAGGGTGAGAGTGAGGATTAGGTTTAGGTTTAGGGTTAGGCTTATGTTGAGGGTAAGGGTTAGGATGAGGTTTAGGGTGAGGGTGAGTTTTAGAGATATAGTTGAGTTAGGGTGAAGGTTTGGGTGAGGGTTAGGGTTCGGGTATGGCTTAGGGTGAGGGTGAGGGTAAGAGTTAGGGTGAGGGTTAGGGTGAGGGCTAGGGTTAGGGTTAGGGTTAGGTTGAGTATTAGGATTAGGGTGAGGGTGAGTGTTACGTTTAGGATTAGGCTTAGGTGTAGGGTTAGGCTAAGGGTGAAGGTCAGGGTGAGGCTAAGAGTTTGAATTAGGGTTAGGGATAGGGTGAGGGTGAGGGTTAGTATCAGGATTAGGGTTAGGGTGAGAGTGAGGGTGAGGGTAAGAGTTAGGGTTAGGTTTAGGGTTAGGATGAGGGTTAGGCTGAGGATTAGGGTTAGGGTTCGGGTGAGTGAAAGGTTTAGGGTGAGGGTTCGTGTGTGGGTTAAGTTGAGGCTTAGGTTTCGGGTGAGTGTTAGAGTGAGGATTAGTGTTAGGGTTAGGGGTAAGGTTAGGGTGAGGGTTAGGCTAAGGGTAAAGGTTATGATGAGGGCTATGATGAGGGTGAGGGATAGGGTTAAGGTGAGGGAAGGGTTATGGTGAGGTTTAGGGTATGGTTGAGGGTTAATGTTAGCATTAGGTTTAGGGTGAGGGTGAGGGTTAGGGTGAGGTTGAGGGTAAGGTTTAGGGTGAGGACTAGGGTTAGGGTGATGGTTAGGGTGAGTGTTCGTGTTAAGGTTAGAGTTAGGGTTAGGGTGAGGGTTAGGGTTAGGATATGTGTGAGGATTGGGGTTAGGGTTAGGGTTATGGTGAGGGTAAGGGTTAGGGTGAGGTTTATTGTGAGGGTGAGGGTTAGGGTTAGCATTAGGGTTAGAGTGATGGTTAGGGTTAAGTTTAGGATTAGGGTGAGGATGAGGTTTAGGGTTAGGTATAGGGTGAGGGTTAGGGTTAGGGTGAGTGTTAGGGATAGGTTTAGGCTTAGGGTGAGGTTCAGGGTTTGGGTTAGGGTTAGAGTTAGGGTGAGGTTGATGGTGAGGGTTAGGTTTAGGATTAGGTTTAGGGTTAGGGTTCGGCTGCGGGTGAGGGTGAGGGTAAGGTTGAGTGTTAGGGTTAGGGTGAGGGTTAGGTTTAGGTTTACGTTGGGGGTTAGGGTTTGGTTTAGTATGAGGTTTAGGCTGAGGTTTAGGGCTAGGGTTAGGGTGAGGTTTAAGTTTAGTGTGAGGCTTAGTGTTACGATTAGTGTTAAGTTTAGGGTGAGGGTAAGGGTTATGGTGAGGGTTAGGGTGAGGGTGAGGTTTAGGGTGAGGGTGATGGTTTCAGTTAGGAAAGGCTTAGGGTTAGAGTTGGGGTGAGGTTTAGGATGAGGGTGAGGTTTAAGGTTAGGGTTAGGGTTAGGGTTAGGGTGAGGATTAGGGTTAGGGTTATGGTGAGGGTTAGGTTTAGGGTTCTGTTTAGGGTGAGGGTGAGAGTGAGGGTGAGGGTGAGATTGAGTATTAGGGTGTAGGTGAGGATTGGGTTTAGGGTTAGGGTGAGGTTTAGGGTTTGGATGATATTTAGGGTGAGTGTGAGGGTTAGGTTTAGCGTTATGGTTAGTGTGAAGGTTAGGGTTAGGGGGAGGGGGAGGGTCAGGTTTAGGGTTAGGGTTAGAGTCAGGATGAGGGTGAGGGTTAGGTTTAGGATAAGGGTTAGGTTTAGGGTTAGGCTTAGGTTGAGGGTGAGGGTTAGGTTTCCGGTGAGGGTCAGGTTTAGGTTTAGGGTTAGGGTTAGGTTGAGGGTTAGGGTTAGGTTTAGGGTTAGGGTTATGGTGAGGATAAGGTTTAGGGTGTGGTTTAGTGTGAAGGTGAGGGTTATGGTTGGGTTGAGGGTTAGGTTGAGCGTTAGACTGAGGGTTAGGTTAAGGTTTAGGGTTAGGCTGAGGGTTAGGGTGAGGTTTAGTGTTAGTGTTAGGGTTAGGGTTAGGGAGAGGGTTAGGGTGAGCGTAAGGGTTAGAATGAGTTTTAGGGTGAGTGTTAGGGATAGCATTAGGGTTAGGGTTAGGGTGAGTGTTAGGCTTAGGGTTAGGGTGAGGTTGAGGGTGAGGTTTAGGTTTAGTGTTAGCATTAGGTTTAGTGTTAGGCTAAGGGTGCAGATTAGGGTTAGGGTTAGGTTGAGGGTGAGGGTGCCCGTGAGGGTTAGGGTTAGGGTGATGGTGAGGGTGAGGGTGAGGGTGATTGTTAGGGTAAGGGTGATGGTGATGGTGAGGTTGAGGCTTAGGTTTAGGGTGAGAGTAATGTTGTGGTTAGGGTTAAGGTGAGGATGAGGGTGAGGGTTACGGTGAGGGTGATGGTGATGTTGAGGGTGAGGGTCAGCTTTAGGGTTTGGATTTGGTTAGGGTTAGGGTTAGGATGAGAGTTAGGCTGAGGGTTAGGGTTAGGATTGGAGTGAGGGTGAGGCTTAGGGTGAGGGTGAGGGTTAGGTTTTGGATTAGGTTTAGGGTTAGGGTGAGGGTTAGGCATAGGGTTACAGTTAGGGTGAGGGTTTTGCTTAGGGTTAGGTTTACTGTTAGTGTGAGGGTGAGGGTGAGGTTTAGAGTTTGGATTAGGGTTAGGGTTAGGGTTAGGCTGAGGGTGAGGTTGAAGGTGAGGGTGAATGTTAGGGTTAGGGTGAGGGTTAGGGTTTGTGTTAGGGCTTAGGTCAGTGTGAGGTTTAGGGTTATGGTTAGGTTTAGGATGAGGGTTAGGCTGAGGGTTAGGATTCATGTTCATGTGAGTGTAAGGGTTAGGGTGAATGTTAGGGTTAGGTTTAGGCTTAGGTCTCGGGACAGGGTTAGGGTGAAGGGTAGTGTAAGATTTAGGGTTAGGGTTAGTGTGAGGGTTACGGTGAGTGTAAGGGTTAGGGTAAGTGTTAGGGTGAGGGTCAGGGATAGGGTTAAGTTGAAGGTAAGGGTTAGGGCGAAGTTTAGGGTGAGCCTGAGGGTTAATGTTTGCATTAGTGTTAAGGTGAGGGTGAGGGTTAGGGTGAGGGTCAGGGTTAGGGTTAGGAATAGGGTGAGGATTAGTGTTAGGGTTAGGTTTAGGTTGAGGATTAGGCTGAGGGATAGGGTTAGGGTGAGGGTTAGGTTCAGGGTTAGGTTTAGGGTTAGGGTGAGGGGTAGGGTGAGGGGTTAGGTTGAGGGTTAGCGTTAATGTGAGGGTTAGAGTTAGGGTTAGCATTAGTGTCAGGATAAGGGTTAGGGTGTGGGTTAGGCTGAGAGTGAGGTTTAGGGTTAGAGTTAGTGTTAGGGTGAGGTTTAGGATGATGTTTAAGGTGAGGCTTCGGGTTAGTATGAGGATGAGGGTTAGAGTTAGGTTTAGGGTGAGTGTTAGAGTTAGGGTTAGGTTTAGGGTAGGGTTAGGGTGAGTGTGAGGGTTCTGGTGAGGGTGAGTTTTAGGGTGTGGTGATGGTTAAGGTTAGGGTGATGGTTAAAGTGATGGTGAGGGTTATGGTGAGGCTGAAGGTAAGGATTACGGTGAGTATTCGGGTTAGGGTTAAGGTTAGGGTTATGGTGAGGGTAAGGGTTAGGATGAAGTTTAGGTTGAGGGTGAGTTTTAGGTGTAGCGTTAGAGTTAGGGTCAGGATTAGGGTTAGGGTTAGAGTTTGGGTTAGTCTTAGGGTGAGGGTGAGGTTAGAGTTAGTGTTAGGTATAGGTTTAGGGTGAGGGTAAGTTTTAGGTTTAGGGTTAGGGTGATGGTGAATGTTAGGCTTAGGTTGAGGGTAAGCTTGAGCTTTAGGGTGAGTGTTATGTGTAGGATTAGGGTTAGGGTGAGGTTTAGGGTGAGGATTAGTGTTAGAGTTAGTGTTAGGGTTAGGGTGAGTTTTAGGCTGAGGGTAAGGGTTAGAGTGAGTGTTAGCGTGAGGTTGAGTTTTAGGTATAGCATTAGGGTTAGAGATAGCTTTTGGGTGAAGGTTAGAGTTAAGTTTAGGGTGATTGTGAGTGTTAGGGGTAGCTTTAGGGTTAGGGTTATGGTGAGGGTGAGGGTTAGTGTTAGGGTGAGGGTGAGGGTTAGGGTTAAAGTGAAGGTTAGTGTTAGGGTGACAGTAAAGTAAGGGTTAGTGTGAGGACTAGGGTTAGGGTTAGGTTTAGGGTGAGTTTTAGATTTAGGGTGAGGGTGAGCGTTAGATTTTGGATTAGGCTTAGGTGTAGGGTTAGGCTTAGGGTGAGGGTGAGGGTGAGGGTCATAGTTAGGTTTAGAGTGAGGGTTAGGATTATGGTAAGGTTTAGGGTGAGGGTGAGGGTGAGGGTTAGGGTGAGTTTGATGGTGAGGGTGAGGGTTAGGTTTAGGGTGAGTTTTAGGGATAGGGTTAAGGTTAGGGTGAGGGTGATTGTGAGGGTTAGGGTGAGGGTGATTGTGAGGTTGATGTTGAGGGTGAGGGTTAAGGTTTGGGTGAGGGTTAGGTTTAGGATTAGGGTTAGGATGAGGGTTAGGCTGAGGGTTAGGGTTAGGGTGAGGGTGAGGGTAAGGGTTAGGTTGAGGGTTAGGGTTAGCATGAGGGTAAGGATTAGGTTAAGGGTGAGGGTTAGGATTAGGATTAGGGTTAGGGTTAGGAAGAGGGTTAGGGATAGCGTTAGGGTTAGGGTGAGGCTTTTGGTTAGAGTTAGGTTTAGAATTAGGATGAGGGTGAGGGTGAGGTTTAGGGTTTGGATTAGGGTTAAGGTTTGGGTTAGGCTGAAGCTGAGGTTGAGAGTGAGGTTCAGGGTTGGGGTTACGGTTAGTTAGGGTGAGGTTGACGGTGAGGACTAGGTTTATGATTAGGTTTAGGGTTAGGTTTCAGCTGAGGTTGAGGGTGAGTGTGAGGTTGAGTCTTAGGGTGAGGGTTAGGTTTAGGTTTAGGTTGAGGTTTAGGGTTAGGGTTAGGATAAGGTTTAGGCTGAGTGTTAGGGTTAGGGTTAGGGTCAGGGTTAGGTTTAGTGTTAGGATTAAGGTTTAGGTTTGGGTTAGGGTAAGGGTTAGGATGAGGGTTAGGATGAAGGTGAGGATTAGGGTTAGGGTTAGGGTGAGAGTGAGCATTAGGTTGGGGGTTAGGTTAGGTTTAGGGTTAGGGTGATGATTAGGGTGAGTGTTAGTGTTAGTGTTAGGCTTAGGGTAAGGGTAAGGGTTAGGGTTATGGTTAGAGTTAGGGTGAGGTTGAGGGTTAGGGTTAGGCTTAGGGTGAGGGCTAGGGGGAGGGGGAGGGTAAGGGGGAGGGTTAGGGTGAGGGTGAAGGTTTCAGTTAGGATAGGGGTAGGGTTAGGGTCAGGGTGAGGGTGAAGTTTAAGGTGAGGGTTAGGGTGAGGGTTAGGTTGAGGCTGAGGCTTTCATTTAGGAAAGGATTAGGGTTAGGATAGTGTGAGGATTAGGGTGAGGGTGAGGTTTAAGGTGAGGAATAGAGTTAGGGTTAGGGTGAGTGTGAGGGTTAGGTTTAAGGATAGGGTTAGGATGGGGGTTGGGCTGAGAGCTCGGGTTAGGTTTTGGGTGAGGGTAAATGTTACGGTCAGGGTTAGGGTGAGGGTGAGGGTTAGGGTTCGGCTTAGGGTTAGCATGAGTGTTAGGGTGAGTATTAGTGTTAGGGTTAGTGTTAGGGTTAGGGTTAGGGATAGGGTGAGGGTTAGGGTGAGGGTTATGGTTAGGGTGAGGTTTGGGGTGAGGTTGAGGTTTAGGGTTAGCATTAGTGTTAGGGTTAGGTTTAGGGTGAGGGTTAGGTTTAGGGTTAGGGTTAGGGTGAGGGTTAGGTTTAGGGTTAGGGTGAGGGTTAGGTTTAGGATTAGGGTGAGGTATAGGGTGACAGGTTATGGTCAGGGTTAGGTTTAATGTGAGGGTTAGGGTTAGCGTTAGTGTGAGGTTAAGGGTTAGGGTGTGGGTTAGGCTGAGAGTGAGGGTTAGGGTTAGCGTTAGTGTTAGGGTGAGGTTTAGGGTGAATATTAAGGTGACGGTAAGGGTTAGTATGAGGGTCAGGGTTAGAGTTAGGTTTAGGGTGAGGGTTAGAGTTAGGGTGAGGTTTAGGGGAGGGTTAGGGTGAGTGTGAGGGTTCTGGTGAGGGTGAGTTTTATGGTGTGGGTGATGGTGAGGGTTAGGGTGACGGTTAAGGTGATGGGGAGGGTTATGGTGAGGGTGAAGGTAAGGATTACGGTGAGTATTAGGGTTAGGGTTAAGGTTAGGTTTATGGTGAAGGTAAGGGTTAGGATGAGATTTAGGGTGAAGGTGAGGTTTAGGGGTAGCGTTAGAGATAGGGTGAGGGTTAGGGTGAGGGTTAGGGTTCGGGTTAGGCTTAGGGTGAGGGTGAGGGTTAGAATTAGGGTTAGGTATAGGTTTAGGGTGAGGGTAAGTTTTAGGGTGAGGGTTAGGGTGAGGGTGAGTTTTAGGGTTAGGTTGAGGGTTAGGGTGAGCGTTAGGGTGAGTGTTAGATGTAGGTTTATTGTTAGGGTGATGGTTAGGGTGAGGTTTAGTGTTAGTGTTAGGGTTAGGGTTAGGCTGAGTGTTAGGCTGAGGGTAAGGGTTAGAGTGAGGGTTAGGGTGAGGGTGAGTGTTAGGGATAGCATTAGGATTAGGGTTAGGGTTTGGGTGAGGGTTAGGGTTAGGTTTAGGGTGATTGTGAGTGTTAGGGTTAGCTTTAGGGTTAGGGTTAGGGTGAGGGTGAGGGTTAGGGTTAGGGTTAGGGTTAAGTGACGATGAGGTTAAGGGTTAGGGTAAGGGCTAGGGTTAGTGTTAGGGTTAGGGTGACGTTTAGCTTTAGGGTGAGGGTGAGGGTGAGGGTTAGGTTTAGTATTAGACTTAGGTGTAAGGTTAGGCTTAGCGTGAGTATGAGGGTGACAGTCATAGTTAGGTTTAGTGTGAGGGTTAGGTTTATGGTTAGGTTTAGTGTGAGGGTGAGGGTGAGGTTTAGGGTGAGGTTGATAGTTAGGGTGAGGGTGAGGTTGAAGATTAGGTTTAGGGTGAACGTTAGGTTTAGGGTTAGGGTTAGGTTGGGGGTGATTGTGAGGGTTAGGGTGAGGGTGATGGTGAGGTTGATGGTGAGGGTGAGTGTTAGGGTTTGGATGAGTGTTAGGTTTAGGGTTAGGGTGAGAGTGAGGGTGAGGGTTAGGGTTAGGGTGAGGGTGAGGGTTAGGGTTAGGGTGAGGGTTAGGTTTTGGGTGAGGGTTATGGTTAGGATATGTGTGAGGATTAGGGTTAGTGTTAGGGTTATGGTGAGGTTAGGGGTTAGGGTGAGGTTTATGGTGAGGGTGAGGTTTAGGGTTAGCATTAGGGTTTGAGTGATGGTTAGGGTGAGGGTTAGGATTAGGGTGAGGTTTCGCCTTTGGGTTAGGGTGAGGGTTAGGGTGAGAGTTAGTGTTAGGTTTTGGGTTAGGGTTAGGGTGAGGGTTTGGGTGAGGGTAAGGGTTAGAGTTGGGGTTAGGGTTCGGATGAGGGATAGGGTTATGGTGAGGATAAGTGTTTGGGCGAGGTTTAGGGTGAGGTTGAGGTTTAATGTTGCATTAGGGTTATGGTTAGGGTGAGGGTTAGGGTGAGGGTTAGTTATGATTAGGGATATGGTGAGAATTAGGGTTAGGTTTAAGGTGTGGGTTAGGCGTAGGGGTAGGGTTAGTTTGGGGGTTAGGGTTAGGGTTAGGTTTAGGGTGAGAATTAGGTTAACGGTTAGGGTTAGGGTCAGGTTTATGGTTAGTGTTAGGGTGAGGGTGAGGGTGATTGTTAGGGTAAGGGTGATGGTGAGGTTGAGGGTGAGGGTTAGCGTTTGGGTGTGGGTTAGGGTTAGATTTAAGGTTAGGATGAGAGTTAAGTTGAGGGTTACGGTTAGGGTTAGGGTGATGGTAAGGGTTAGGGTAAGGTAAGGGTCAGGTATTGGATTAGGGTTAGTGTTAGGATGAGGGTAAGGCATAGGGTTAGGGTTAGGGTGAGAGTTTTGCTTAGGGTTAGGTTTAGAGTTAGGGTGAGGGTTAGGTTTAGGGTTTGGATTAGGGTTAGGGTTAGGGTTAGGCTGAGGGTGACATTGAGGGTAAGGGTGAAGATTAGTGTTAGGGTTAGAGTTAGGGTTTGTTTTAGGGCTAAGGTCAGGGTGATGGTTAGGGTTAGGGTTAGGTTTATGGTGAGGGTTAGGCAGAGGATTAGGGTTAGTGTTCGTGTGAGGGTAAGGGTTAGGGTGAGGGTTAGGGTTAGGTTTAGGCTTAGGTTTCGTGTGAGGTTTAGGTTGAAGGGTAGTGTTACGGTTAGGGATAGGGTTTGCTTGAGGGTTAGGGTGAGTGTAAGGGTTAGAATGAGGGTTACGGTGAGGGTGAGGGATAGGGTTAAGGTGAAGGTAAGGGTTAGGGCGAAGTTTAGGGTGAGGCTGAGGGTTAATGTTAGCATTAGTGTTAAGGTGATGGTGACGGTTAGGGTGAGGGTTAGGGTTAGGGTTAGGGATAGGGTGAGGATTAGTGTTAGGGTTAGGTTTAGGTTGAGGATTAGGCTGAGGGATAGGGTTAGGTTTAGGGATAGGGGGAGGGTTAGGGTGAGGGTTGTGGTTAGGGTTAGTGTTTGGGTGAGGTTGAGGGTGAGGGTAAAGATTAGGGTGAGGTTTAGGGTGAGTTTAAGGGTGAGGTTGAGGTTTAGGGTTAGCATTAGTGTTAGGGTTGGGTTTAGGGTGAGGGTTAGGTTTAGGGTTAGGGTTAGGGTGAGGGTTAGGTTTAGGGTTAGGGTGAGGGTTAGGTTGAGGGGTTATGGTCAGGGTTAGGGTTAATGTGAGGGTTAGGTTTAGCGTTAGTGTGAGGATAAGGGTTAGGGTGTGGGTTAGGCTGAGAGTGAGGGTTAAGGTTAGCGTTAATGTTAGGGTGAGGTTTAGGGTGAATGTTAAGGTGAGAGTAAGGGTTAGTATGAGGGTCAGGGTTAGAGTTAGGTTTAGGGTGAGGGTTAGAGTTAGGATGAGGTTTACGGTAGGGTTAGGGTGAGTGTGAGGGTTGTGGTGAAGATGAGTTTTAGGGTGCGGGTGATGGTTAGTGTTAGGGTGACGGTTAAGGTGATGGTGAGGGTTATTGCGAGGGTGAAGGTAAGGATTACGGTGAGTATTAGGGTTAGGGTTAAGGTTAGGTTTATGGTGAAGTTAAGGGTTAGGATGAGGTTTAGGGTGAGGGTGAGGTTTAGGGGTAGGGTTAGAGTTAGGGTGAGGGTTAGGGTGAGGGTTAGGGTTCAGGTTAGGCTTAGGTTGAGTGTGAGGGTTAGAATTTGGGTTAGGTATAGGGTTAGGGTGAGGGTAAGTTTTAGGGTGAGGGTTAGGGTGAGGGTGAGATTTAGGGTTAGGTTCATGGTTAGGGTGAGCGTTAGGGTGAGCGTTAGATGTAGGTTTAGGGTTAGGGCGAGGGGTAGGCTGAGGTTTAGTGTTAGTGTTAGGGTTAGGGTTAGGCTGAGTGTTAGGCTGAGGGTAAGGGTTAGAGTGAGGGTTAGGGTGAGGGTGAGTGTTAGGGATAGCATTAGGATTAGGGTTAGGGTTTGGGTGAGGGTTAGGGTTAGGTTTAGGGTGATTGTGAGTGTTAGGTTTAGCTTTAGGGTTAGGGTTAGGGTGAGGGTGAGGGTTAGGGTTAGGTTTAGGGTGATTGTGCGTGTTAGGGTTAGCTTTAGGGTTAGAGTTAGGGTGAGGGTGAGGGTTAGGGTTAGGGTTAGGGTTAGGGTTAAGTGACGATTAGGTTAAGGGTTAGGGTAAGGGCTAGGGTTAGGGTTAGGGTTAGGGTGACGTTTATCTTTACTGTGAGGGTGAGGGTGAGGGTTAGGTTTAGGATTAGGCTTCGGTGTATGGTTAGGCTTAGGGTGAGGGTGAGGGTGAGGGTCATAGTTAGGTTTAGGGTGAGGGTTATGTTTATGGTTAGGTTTAGGGTGAGGGTGAGGGTGAGGGTTAGGGTGAGGGTGATTGTGAGGATGAGGGTGAGGTTGAGGATTAGGTTTATGGTGAACGTTAGGTTTAAGTTTAGGGTTAGGGTGGGGTTGATTGTGAGGGTTAGGGTGAGGGTGATGGTGAAGTTGATGGTGAGGGTGAGTGTTAGGGTTTGGATGAGAGTTAGGTTTAGGGTTAGGGTGAGAGTGAGGGTGAGGGTTAGGGTTAGGGTTAGGGTGAGGGTTAGGGTTAGGGTGAGGATTAGGTTTAGGGTGAGGGCTATGGTTAGGATATGTGTGAGGATTAGGGTTAGGGTTAGGGTTATGGTGAGGTTAACGGTTAGGGTTAGCTTTATTGTGAGGGTGAGGTTTAGGGTTAGCATTAGGGTTAGAGTGATGTTTAGGGTGAGTGTTAGGATTAGGGTGAGGGTGAGGTTTAGGGTTAGGTTTAGGGTGAGGCTTAGGTTTAGGGTGAGTGTCAGGGATAGGTTTAGGTTTAGGGTGAGGTTCAGGGTTCGGGTTAGGGTTAGAGTTAGGGTGAGGTTGAGGGTGAGGGTTAGGTTTAGGATTAGGGTTATGGTTATTATTAATGCTGAGAGTGAGGGTGAGGGTGAGGTTGAGGGTTAGGGTGAGGGTGAGGGTTAGGTTTAGGTTGAGGGTTAGGATTAGGGTTAGGATGAGGTTTAGGCTGAGGTTTAGGGTTAGGGTTAGGGTGAGTGTTAGTTTTAGTGTGAGGGTTAGTGTTAGGATTAGGGTTTAGGTTAGGGTGAGGGTAAGGTTTAGGGTGAGGGTTAGGTTGAGTGTGAGTATTAGGGTTAGGGTTAGGGTGAGAGTGAACCTCAGGTTGAGGGTTAGGGTTAGGTTTAGTTTTATGGTGATGGTTAGGTTGAGGGTTAGTGTTAGGGTTAGGGTTAGGGTTAGGGTGAGGGTTAGGGTTAGGGTTAGAATTAGGATGAGGTTAAGCGTGAGGGTTAGGCTTAGGGTTAAGTTGAGGGTGAGGGCTGTCGGGAGGGTGAGGTTAAGGAGGAGGGTTATGGTGACGGTGAGGGTTTCAGATAGGATAGGCATAAGGTTAGGGTTAGGGTGAGGGTGAAGTTTAAGGTAAGGGTTAGGTTGAGGGTTAGGGTGAGGCTGTGGCTTTCACTTAGGAAAGGCTTAGGGTTAGGGTTAGTGTGAGGATTAGGGTGAGGGTGAGGTTTAAGGTGAGGGTTAGGGTTAGGGTTAGTTTGGGGGTGAGGGTTAGGCTTAGGGATAGGGTTAGGATGAGGGTTACGCTGTGGGTTCGGTTTAGGGATCGGGTGAAGGTAAGGGTTAGGTTGAGGGTAAGGTGAGAGTAAGGGTTAGGTTTCGCCTTAGGGTTAGGGTGAGGGTTAGGGTGAGAGTTAGTGTTAGGTTTAGGGTGAGGGTGAGGGTAAGGGTTAGGCTGGGGGTTAGGTTTCGAGTGAGGGATAGGGTTATGGTGAGGATAAGTACTAGGTCGCGGTTTAGGGTGAGGTTGAGGGTTAATGTTAGCATTAGGGTTATGGTGAGGGAGAGGCTTAGGGTGAGGTTTAGAGTTATGATTAGGGATAGGTTGAGGATTAGGGTTAGGGTTACATTGAAGGTGTGGGTGGGGCTGATGGGTCGGGTTAGGGTGAGGGTTAGGGTTAGGGTTAGGTTGAGAATTAGGGTAAGGTTTAGGGTGAGGGTTAGGGTGAGTTTATGGTTTAGGTTAAGTGTTAGGGTGCGGGTTAGGTTGAGATTGAGGTTTAGTGTTAGCATTAGGGTTAGAGTTAGGGTTAGGGTGAGGGTTAGTTTTAGGGTTAGGTTTAGGGTGAGGGTTAGGGCTAGTGTGAGCATTAGGGTTAGGGTTAGGGTTAGAGTTAAATTTAGGGTGAGAGTGAGGTTTGGGGTTAGGGTTAGGATTAAGTTTAGGGTTAGGTTTAGTCTAAGGTTGAGGGTGAGGGTGAGGGTGAGGGTTAGGGTTTAGGTTAGGTTTAGGGTGAAGGCTAGTGGGAGGGTGCGGGTTAGTGTGAGGATTAGGGTGAGGGTGAGGGTTTCGGTTAGGAAAGTCTTAGTGTTAGGGTTGGGGTGAGGTTTAGGTTTAGGTTGAGGTTTAAGGTGCGGGTTAGGGTTAGGGTGAGGATTAGGGTTAGGGTTAGGGTGAGGGTTAGGTTTAGACTTATGTTTAGAGTGAGGGTGAGAGTGAGGGTGAGGGTGAGAGTGAGGGTTAGGATGTAGGTGAGGGTTAGGTTTAGGGTTAGGGTGAGGGTTAGGTTTTGGGTGATATTTAGGGTGAGCGTGAGCATTTGGGTTAGAGTTCGGGTTATGGTGAGGGTTAGGGTTAGGGTGAGGGTGAGAGTCAGGGTTAAAGTGAGGGTTGGGGTTAAGGTCAGGGTCAGGGTAGTGTTAGGGTTAGAGCTAGGGTGAAGATGAGGGTTAGTGTTAGGATTACGTTTAGGTTGAGGTTTAGGCTGAGGGTGAGAGTGAGGGTTAGGGATCCGGTGAGGGTTAGGTTTAGGGTTAAGGTTAGGGTTAGGTTGAGGGTTAGGGTTAGGGTTAGGTTTAGGGTTATGGTGAGGGTAAGGTTTAGGGTGAGGGTTAGGGAAAGGGTGAGGGTTAGTGTTAGGTTGAGGATTAGGATGAGCGTTAGGGTGAGGGTTAGGTTTAGGTTTAGGTTTAGGATGAGGGTTAGCGTGAGGTTTAGTGTTAGTGTTAGGGTGAGGGTAAGAGAGTGAGGGTTAGGGTGAGGGAGAGGGTTAAGGTTAGCATTACAGTTAGGTTTAGGTTGAGGGTGAGGGTTAGGCTTAGTGTTAGGTTTAGGGTGAGGGTGTGGTTTAGTGTTAGCATTAGGATTAGGGTGTGGGTTAGGTTGAGGGTTACGGTTAGGGTTAGGGTTAATGTGAGGGTGAGCTTAATGTTAGGGTTATGGTTAGGGTGAGGTTTATGGTTAGGGTGAGGGTTAGGTTTAGGTTGAGGGTGAGGGTTAGGTTCAGGATTAGACTTAGGTGTAGGTTTAGGCTTAGGTTGAGGGTGAGAGTGAGGTTCAGAGTTACGTTTAGGGTTAGGGTCAGGGTTAGGGTTAGGGTTAGGGTGAGGGTGAGGGTGACTGTTAGGATAAGGGTGATGGTGAGGGTCAGGATGAGGGTTAGCGTTTGGGTGTGGGTTAGTGTTAGGGTTAGGGTTTGGATGAGAGTTAGGCTGAGGGTTAGGGTTAGGGTTAGGGTGATGGTAAGGGTTAGGGTAAGGTAAGGGTCATGTATTGGATTTGGATTAGGTTTAGGGTGAGGGTAACACATAGGGTTAGGGTTAGGGTGAGAGTTTTGTTTAGGGTTAGGTTTAGAGTTAGGGTGAGGGTTAGGTTTAGGGTTTGGATTACGGTTAGGGTTAGCTTATGCTGAGGGTAAGTGTGAGGGTGAGGGTGAAGATTAGTGTTAGGGTTAGAGTTAGGGTTTGTGTTAGGGCTAAGGTCAGGGTGATGGTTGGTTTAGGGTTAGGTTTAGGATGAGGGTTAGGCAGAGGGTTAGGATTACGGTTAGGGTTAGCTTATGCTGAGGGTAAGTGTGAGGGTGAGGGTGAAGATTAGTGTTAGGGTTAGAGTTAGGGTTTGTGTTAGGGCTAAGGTCAGGGTGATGGTTGGTTTAGGGTTAGGTTTAGGATGAGGGTTAGGCAGAGGGTTAGGGTTAATGTTCCTGTGAGGGTAAGGGTTAGCGTGAGTCTTAGGGTTAGGTTTAGGCTTAGGTTTTGGTTGAGGGTTAGGTTGAAGGGTAGTGTTAGGGTTAGGGATAGGGTTAGCGTGAGGGTTAGGGTGAGCATAAGTGTTAGAGTGAGGGTTAGGGTGAGGGTGAGGGATAGGGTTAAGGTGAAGGTAAGGGTTAGGGCGAAGTTTAGGGTGAGGCTGAGGGTTAATGTTAGCATTAGTGTTAAGGTGAGGGTGAGGGTTAGGGTGAGGGTTAGGGTTAGGTTTAGGATTACTGTGAGGATTAGTGTTAGGGTTAGGATGAGGGTAAGGGTTAGGGTGAGAGTTTGTGCGAGGGTGAGGTTTAGGTTTAGGGTGATGGTTAGGGTTAGGGTGAGGGTTAGGTTTACTTTTAGTATTAGGGTGAGGGTGAGGTTGAGGGTTAGGGTTAGGGTTAGGTTTAGGATGAGGGTGAGTGTGAGGGTTAGTGTTTGGATTAGGGTTAGTATTAGGGTTAGCCTGAGAGTGAGGATGAGTCTGAGGGTTAGGGTTAGGATAAGGGTGAGTACTAGGGTGAGGGTGAATTTTAGGGTGACGGTGAGTGTTAGGGTGAGGGTGAGGTTTTCCTTTTGTTAAGGATTAGGATTAGGGATGTGGTGTGGATTAGGTTGAGACTGAGGGTCAAGGTGAGGTTTGGGGTTAGGGTGAGGGTTAGGGTTAGGGTTAGGGTGAGGGTTATGGTTATGGTTATGGTGAGAGTTAGGCTTAGTGTGAGGGTTAGGGTTTGGGTTAGAGTTAAAGTTAGTGTGAGGATAAGGGTTAGGGTGAGGATTAGAATGAGGGTGAGGTTTAGGGTTAGGGTGAAGGTTAGGGTGAGTGTTAGGGTTAAGTTTATGATTAGGTTGAGCGTGAGTGTTAGGGTTAGGGTTAGGGTGAGGGTTAGGGTTAGGGTGAGGGTAAGGGTTAGGGTTTGGGTTATGGTTAGTGTGAGGGTAAGGGTGAGGGTTAAGGTTAGGTTTAGGGTTAGGTTTAGGGTGAGGGTGAGGGTGATGATTAGGTTTTAGGATTAGTGTAAGGGTTATGGTTAGGCTTCAGGTGAGTGTGAAGGTGAGGTTTAGGTTAGAATTAGGGTGAGGGTTAGGGTTTGGCTTAGGGTGAAGTTGAGGGTGAGGGTGAGGGTGAGGTTTAGGGATAGGTTTAGGGTTATAGATAGGGTGAGGTTGTTGGTGAGGCTTAGGTGCAGGATTAGGGTTAGTGTTAGGTTTAGGCTGAGGATGAGGCTTAGTATAAGATTTAGGGTGAGGGTTTGTGTTAGGGTTAGGGTTGGGGTGAGGGTTAGGGTTAGGATTACTGCTAAGATTAGGGTTAGGTTTAGGGTTAGAGTGTGGGATAGGGTGAGGATTCGGGTTCGGATGATGGTGAGGTTTAGTGTGTGGGTAAAGGTTAGGTTTAGGTTGAGTTTTAGGGTGACGATCAGGGTTACGATGAGGTTGTGTGTTAGGATTAGCGATAGTGTGAGTGTTAGGTTTAGAGTTCGGATTAGGGTAAGGGTTAAGGTGAGGGTTAGGGTTAGGTTGAGGGTTATGGTGAGGGTGAGGGTGAGGGTTAGGGTTAGAGTGAGGGTTAGGGTGAGGGTTAGGGATAGGGTTAGGTTTAGGGTTAGGGTGAGCGTAATGGTTAGGGTGAGTGTTAGGGTGAGGGTTTGGTTTAGGGTCAGGGTTAGGGTTAGTGTGAGGGCTAGGGTTAGGTTTAGGGTTAGGGTGATGTTTAGGGTGAGGGTGAGGTTTCAGGTAAGGGTGAGGGTTAGGGTGTGTGTGAGGATTAGGGTTGGGTGAGGGTTAGGGTTAGGGTCAGGTTGAGGTTTAAGGTTAGGATGAGGTTTAGGCTGAGGAGTAGGGTTAGGTTTAAGGTGAGGGATAGAGTAGTGTGAGGGTTAGGTTTAGGGTTAGGTTTAGCGATAGGGTGAGCGTAATGGTTAGGGTGAGTGTTAGGTTGAGGGTGTGGTTTAGGGTCAGGATTAGGGTTAGTGTGAGGGCTATGGTTAGGGTTAGGGTTAGGGTGATGTTTAGGGTGAGGGTGATTGTTAGGGTGAGGGTGAGGTTTCAGGTAAGGGTGAGGGTTAGTGTTTGTGTGAGGGTTAGTTTTAGGGTGAGGGTTAGGATGACGGTGGAGGTTAGGGTGAGGGTGAGGGTTAGGGTTAGGGTTCGGGTTAGTGTGAAGGGTAGGGTGAGGGGTAGGGTTAGGGTTAGGGTGAGTGTTAGGTTTAGTGTGAGCGTTTGGGTGAGGTTTAGGAATCGGACGAGGTTGAGGGAAAGGGTTAGGGTGAGGTTAGGATTTGGGTTAACGTTAGGGTCATGGTGAGGATAATGGTTAGTGTGAGGGTTAGCGTGCGGGTGAGGGTTAGGGTTACCGTTAGGTTTATGGTGAGGCTTAGGTTCATGGTTAGGTTTAGGGTTAGTGTTAGTGTTATGTTGAAGTGGAGGGTTAGGATTAGGGTGAGGTTTAGGTTTAGGGTTAGGGATAGGGTGAGGGTTAGGGTTAGGCTTGGGGTGAGGGTGAGTGTGAGACTGAGAGTTAGGGTTAGGGTTAGGGTGATGGTTAGCGTTAGGTTGATGTTTAGGGTGTGGGTCAGGTTTAGTGTGAGGGTTCGGGTTCTGGTGAGGGTGAGGGTTAAGGTGTGAGTGCTGCTTAGGTTTAGGTTGAGTGTTAGGGTGTGAATGAGGCTTAGGGTTAGGGTGAGGGTTAGGGCTAGGGTGAGGTTGAGGGTGAGGGTTATTTTGAGGGTTAGGGTGAGGGATAAGTGCAGGGTTAGGGTGAGGGTTAGTGTTAGTGTGTGGGTTAGGATTAGGGTTATGGTTAGGGTTAGGGTGAGGATAATGATTATAGTGAGGGTCAGGGTGAGGGCTAGGGTGAGGGTGAGGATCAGGGTGAGGGTGAGGGCTAGGGTGAGGTTTATGATTAGGGTAAACGTTAATGTTAGAGTTAAGGTTATGGTGAGGGTGAGGGGAAGTGTTATGTTGAGGGTTAGCGTTAGGTTTAGGGTTACTTTTAGTGTTAATGTGAGGGTGAGGGTTAGGGTGAGGGTGAGGTTTAGGGTTAGGGTGAGGTTTAAGGAGAGTGTGAGTGTTAGGGTAAGGTTGAGTGTTAGGTTTAGGATTAGGGTTAGTTTGAGGTTTGAGGGTTAGCGTTAGGGTTAGGGTTACCGTTAGTGTTAATGTGAGGGTGAGGGTTAGGGTGAGGGTGAGTGTTAGGGTTAGGGTGAGGGTTAGGGAGAGTGTGAGGGTTAGGGTAAGGTTGAGTGTTAGGTTTAGGCTTAGGTTTATTGTGAGGGTTACAATGAAGGTTAGGGTGAGGGATAGGTTGAGGGTAAGTGTTAGTGTGAGGGTTAGGGTGAGGTTGAGGGTTAGGTTGAGTTGTAGGGTGAGATTTAGGGTTAGGGTTAGGGTTAGGGTTATTGTGAAGGTTAGGCTGATGTGGAGGGTGAGGGTGAGGGTGCGAGATAGGGATAGGGTTAGGGTGAGGATTAGGGTTAGTGTGATGGTTAGGGTGAAGGTTAGGTTAAGGTTTAGGGTGAGGTATAGGGTGAGGTTGAATGTTATTGTTGGGGTAATGGTTAGGTTGAGGGTTAGGGTGAGGGCTAGGTTTAGTGTTAGGGTGTGGGTGTGTGTGAGGTTAATGGTGAGGGTTAGGGTGAGTGTTAGGGTTAGGGTTAGGTTTATGTTGAGGGTTAGGGTGAGGGGTAAGGTTAGGGTTAGTATGAGCCTTAGTGTTAGGGTGAGGGTTATGGTTAGGCTTAGGTTTAGGGTAGCCGTGAGCTAAGGTTAAGGGTGAGGTTTAGGATGAGGGTGAGGATTAGGGATAGGGTTAGGGTGAGGGTGAGAGTTAGGGTTAGGGGGAGGGGGAGGGGGAGGGTTAGGGTGAGGGTTAGCTTTAGGGTTTGGGTTACCGTTAGTGTTAATGTGAGGGTGAGGGCTAGGTTGAGAGTGAGGGTTAGGTTTAGGCTGAGAGTTAGGGTGACGGTGAGGGTGAGGGTTAGGTTAAGATTGAGGGTTACGGTTAGGTTTTGGGTTAGGGTGAGGTATAGTTTGAGGGGTAGTTTAAGCTTGGAGTTATTATGAGGGTTACAATGAGGGTTAGGGTTAGTGTTAGGTTTAGGGTTTGGGTTAGGTTGAGGGTAAGTGTTAGGTTGAGGGTTCGGATGAGTTTGAGGGTGAGGGTTAGGGTTATGGTGTGTTGTAGGGTGAGATTTAGGGTTAGGGTTAGGGTTATTGTGAGGGTTAGGCTGAGGATGAGAGTGGGGGTGAGGTTGCGAGATAGGGATAGGGTTAGGGTGAGGGTTAGGGTTAGTGTGTTGGTTAGGGTGAAGGTGAGGTTAAGGTTTAGGATAAGGTAAACAGTGAGGTTGAGTGTTAGGGTTGGGGTAACGGTTAGGTTGAGGGATAGGGTGAGGGCTAGGTTTAGGGTTAGGGTGAGGGTGAGGGTGAGAGTGAGGGTGAGGGTTACGGTGAAGGTTAGGGTTAGGGTGGGGGTTAGGGTTAAGGTTAGGTTTAGGTTGAGGTTTAGGGTGAGGGGTAGGGTTAGGGTTAGTGTGAGCTTTAGTGTTAGTTTGAGGGTTAGGGTTAGGTTTAGGTTTAGGGTTACCGTGAGCTAAAGGTAAGGGTGAGGGTTAGGATGAGGGTGAGGTTAGGGATAGGGTTAGGGTGAGGGTGAGGGTTAGGGTTAGGGTGAGGGTGAGGGTTAGGGTTATGGTGACGGTTATGGTGAGGTGAGAGTTAGGGTGAGTTTGAGGGTTAGGTTTAGGATTAGGTTTAGGTTGAGGGTTACAGTTAGTGTTTGTATTAGGGTGACATTTTGGTTGAGGGTTAGGTTTAGGCTTAGGGTTATTGTGAGGGTTAGAGTGAGGGATAGGGTTATTGTTAGGGTTACGGTGAGGGTTAGGTTGAGGTTAAGTTTTAGGGTGAGGGTTAGGGTGAGGTTGAGGTTTAGGGTTAGGGTTAGGAGTAGGGTGAGTTGTAGGGTGAGATTTAGGATTAGGGTTAGGGTTAGAGTTATTGTGAGGTTTAGGCTGAGGTTGAGGTTGAGGGTGAGGATGCAGGATAGGGATAGGGTTAGGATGAGGGTTTGGGTTAGTTTGATGGTTAGGGTGAAGGTGAGGTTAAGGGTTAGGGGAGGGATAGGGTGAGGTTGAGTGTTAGGGTTGGGGTAAGGGTTAGGTTGAGGGATAGGATGATGGAGAGGGTTAGGGTTAGGGATAGGGTGAGGGTGAGGGTGATTGTTAGGGGGAGGGGGAGGTTCAGGGTGAGGGTGAGGTTGAGGTTTAAGCTTAGTTTTAGGGTAGGATGAGGTTGAGGGTCAGGGATACGATTAGGGTTAGTGTTAGTATTAGGATGAGAGTGAGGGTGAGGGTGAGGGTTAGAGTTAGGGTTAGGGTGTAGGTTAGGGTTAGTTTGAAAGTTAGGGTGAGGGTGAGTGTAATGGTTAGGGTGAGACAGTGTGACGGTAAGGTTTAGGGTTAGGGTTAAGGTGAGGGTGAGGGTGAGGGTGATGTTTAGGGTGAGGGTGAATGTTAGCGTTAGGATGAGGATTAGGGTTAGGATTACGGTTAGGGTGAGGACTAGGTTCAGGGTGAAGCTTAGGGTTAGGTTGAGGGTTAGGTTTAGTGTGAGGGTTAGGGTTAGGTGAGGGTAAGGTTAAGAGTGAGGGCTAGGGTGAGGGTGAGGGTTAGGGTGAGGGTGAGGTTGAGGGTGATTGTTAGGGTGACGGTGAGGGTTATTGTGACTTTTAGGGTTGGGGTTATGCTGAGGTTGAGGGTGATGATGAGGGTGAGAGTTAGGGTTGGCGTTAGGGTGAGGGCCATGGTGAGGGTGCGCGTTAGCATGAGCGTGAGGGTGAAACTGAGGATTTCGTTTAGGTAAGTGTTAGGGTTAGGGTTAGGGTGAGGATTAGGTTGAGGGTGAGGGTTAGGGTGAGGGTGAGGGTTAGGCTTAGAGTGAGGGTTAGGGTTAGGGTTAGGTTGTGGATTAGGGTTAGGGTGATGTTTAGGGTGAGGTTGAGGGTTAGGGTGAGGGTGAGGTTTTGGGTGAGGGTGAGTCGTAGTGTGTGGGTGAGGGTTAGGGTTAGGGTGAGCATTAGGGTGACGGTGAGGTTTGGGTTAGGGTTAGGGTTAGGGTGAGGGTTAGGGTTAGGTTTAGGGTGAGGTGTAGTGTAAGATGTAGGGTTAGGGTTAGGGTGAGGGTTAGGGTTAGTGTGACGGTTATGGTTTGGGTTAGGGTGAGGGTAAGGTTTTGGGTGAGTGTTAGGTTGAGTATAAGGTTTAGGGATAGCATTAGGATTAGGGTGAGGGTTAGGGTGAGAGTTAGGTTTAGGGTTAGGATTAGGGTGAGAGTGAGGGTTAGGGTTAGGTTTAAGGTGATGTTTAGTGTTAGGGTGAGGGTTAGGGTTAGGTTTAGGGTTAGGGTGAGGGTGAGGGTGAGGGTTAGGTTTTAAGTTAGGGTTAGGGTGAGGGTGAGGGTGAGGGTTAGGTTTCAGTTAGGATTAGGGTGAGGGTGAGGGTTAAGGTGAGGCGTAGGTTTAGGTTTAGCGTGAGGGTTAGGTTTAGTGTGAGGGTTAGGGAGAGCGTTAGGGATAGGACGAGGCGGAGTGTAAGGGTTAGGGTGAGGGTTAGGGTGAGGGTGAGTTTTAGGGTGAGGGTTAGGATTTGGGTTAAAGTTAGGGTTAAGGTGTGGATAAGGCTTAGGGTGAGGATTAGGGTGCCAGTGAGGGTTCAGGTTACCGTTAGGGTTATGGTGAGGTTTAGGGTGAGGGTTAGGGTTAGGGATAGCGTTAGGTTGAGGTTGAGATTTAGGGATAGGCTTAGTGCGACAGTGAGTGTTAGGGTGAGGTTTAGGTTTAGGGTTAGGGTTAGGTTTAGGGTGAGGGTGAAGGTGAGGATTAGGGTTAGGGTTAGGGTTAGGGTGAGGGTGAGGGTAAGGTTTAGGATTAGGGTTTGGCTTAGGGTTTGGCTTAGGGTGAGGGTGAGGGTAAGTGTGAGGGTTAGGGTTAGGGTTAGGTTTAGGTTGAGGGTTAGCGTTCAGTTTATGTTTAGGGTGAGGGTCAGGGTTAAGGTGAGTGTTCCGGTTCGGATGAGTGTGAATGTTAGGGTGTGGGTGAGACTTAGGCTTAGGTTGAGGGTTAGTGTGTAGGTGAGGCTTAGGGTTAGTTAGAGTGAGGTTGAGGGTGAGGGTTAGGGTGAGGTTTAGGGTGAGTTTTAGGGTTAGGTTAGGGTTAGGGTTATTGTGAGGGTTAGGCTGAGGTTGAGGGTGAAGGTGAGTGTGCGGTATAGGGATAGTGTTAGGGTGAGAATAGGGTTAGTGTGAGGGTTAGGGTGAAGGTGAGGTTAAGGGTTAGTGTGAAGGATAGGGTGAGTTTGAGTGTTAGGGTAAGAGTGATGGTTAGGGTTAGGTTTAGGGTTACGGTTAGGGGGAGGGTTAGGATTAGTGTGAGGGTTAGGGTTAGTGTTAGAATTTGGGTAAGGGTAAGGATTAGGATTCAAGTTAGGGTGAGAGTGAGGGTTAGGGTTAGCGTGAGTGTTAGGTTGAGTGTTAGGGTGAGGGTTAGGGTTAGCATTAGGATTAGGGTTAGGGTAAAGCTAAGGGTGAGGGTGAGGTTTAGGGTTAGGGTTTGGGTTAGGGTTCGCATTTGTGTGAGGTTTAGGAATAGGGTTAGGGATAAGTTGAGGGCAAGGGTTAGGGTGAGGGTTAGGGTAAAGGTGAGCTTTAGGGATTGGCTTAGGTTTAGGATTATGGTGCGTGTGAGTCTGATTGTTAGAATTAGGCTTCGGGTTAGTGTTCTGGTGAGGTTTAGGGTTAGGATTAGGGTTAGGGTAAGGGTGATGGTTATGGTTAGTATTAGGGTTAGGGTGAGGGTGAGGGTTAGGATTAGGGTTAGGGTTGGGGTTACGCTGAGGGTGAGATTGAGTGTGAAGGTGAGGGTGAGGTTTAGGATTAAGCTTTGGGTTAGGGTTAGGGTTAGGGCTAGTGTGAGAGTGAGTGTTAGTCTGTGATTGAGGTTGAGTGTGAGGTTTTAGGTTAGTTTAGGTTTAGGTTTAGGGTTAGGGTTAGGGTTAAGGTGAGGTTTAGGGTGAGGGTCAGTGTTAGTGTGAAGGTTAGGGTAAGTTTGAACGTTAGGGTTAGGGTTATGGTTACCTGTAGGGTGAGATTTAAGGTTAGGGTTAGGTTTAGGGTTATTGTGAGTGTTAGGCTTCAGTTGAGGGTGAGGGTGAAGGTGCGGTATAGGGTTAGGGTTAGGGTAAGGGTTAGGGTTTGTGAGTGTTAAGGTGAATGTGAGGTTAAGGGTTAGGCTGAGGGATAGGGTGAGGTTGAGGGATAGGGTTATGGTAAGGGTTAGGTTGAGGGTTAGGGTGATGGTTAGGGTTAGGGTTAGGGTTAGGGGGTGACGGTTAGGGTTAGAGTTAGGGTTAGGGGGAGGGTTAGGTTTAGTGTGAGGGTTAGGGTTAGGATTAGGGTTAGGATTAATGTGAGGGTAAGTGTTAGGTTTAAGGTTAGGGTGAGAGTGAGGGTTAGGGTGAGAGTGAGGGTTAGGGTTAGGGTTAGCATGAGTGTTAGGGTGAGGGTTAGGGTGAGGGTTATGGTGAGGATTAATGTGAGGGTTACGTTTAGGGTTAGGTTTAGGGTGAGCGTGAGGGATAGGGTGAGGGTTAGGTTAGGGTTAGGGTTAGGGTGAGGGTGAGGGAGAGGTTTAGGGTTAAATTTCGGTTGAGGTTTAGGTTTAGGGTGAGGGCTAAAGTGAGGGTGTGGGTTAGGGTGAGTGTGAGGGTGAGGGTGAGGTTTTCAGTTAGGTAAGGATTAGGGTTAGGTTTAGGATTAGGGTGAAGGTCAAGTTTAGGATTGGGGTTAGGTTTAAGTTTAGAGTGAGGTTTAGGTTTAGGGTTAGACTGAGGGTGAGGGTTAGGTTGAGGGTTAGGATTACGGTTAGGGTAAGGGTTTGTTTTAGGGTGAGGGTTAGGGTTAGGGTGAGGGTGAGTTTTAGGGTTAGGGTTAGGGTTAGAGTGAGGGTTAGTGTGAGGGTTAGGGTTAGGGTTAGGGTGAGGGTGAGGGTGAGGTTGAGGGTTAGGGTTAGGGTGAGGGTGAGGGTTAGTGTGAGGGTTAGGGTTAGGATTAGGGTGAGGGTTTGGGTTAGGGTGAGGGTTAGGGTTAGGGTGAGGGTTAGGGTTAGGTTTAGGGTTAGGGTTAGGGTGATGGTTAGGATGAGGTTTAGGGTTAGGGTTAGTGTTAGTGTTAGGATAAGGGTTAATGTGAGGGTTAGGGTGAGGGTGAGGGTTCGGTTTAGTGTTACGTTTAGGGTGAGGATTAATGCGAGGGTGAGATTTAGGTTTATAGTTAGGTTGAGGGTGAGGGTTCGGGTTAGGGTTAGGGTGATGTTGAGTGTGAGGGCTAGGGTTAGTGTTAGCGTGAGGGTGAGGGTGAGGGTTTGCCTTAGGGTTAGGGTTAGTGTGAGGATAAGGATTAGGGTGAGGGTTAGGTTGAGGGTGAGGGTTAGGGTTAGTGTTAGGTTTATGGTGAGGGTTAGTGTTAGGGTTAATGTTAAGCTAATGTTTAGGGTGAGTGACAGGGTTTGGGTTAGGTTTAGGGTTAGGGTGAGATTTAAGGTTAGGCTTAGGGTTAGGGTAAGTGTTAGAGTTAGGGTGAGGGTTATGGTTAGGGTTATGGTTAGGGTTAGGGTGAGGGTTAGAGTGAGGGTTAGTGTTAGGGTTAGGATTAGGGTGAATTTTAGGGTGAGGATTTGTGTGACGTTTAGGTTTAGGGTGAGGGCTATGGTGATGGTGAGTGTTACGGTGTGTGTGAGTGTGAGGGGGAGGGTTTATTGTTGGTAAAGGTTAGGGTTAAGCTTAGGTTGAGGTTTAGGTTTAGGGTGAGGGCTATGGTGAGGGTGTGGATTAGCGTGAATGTGAGTGAGAGGGTGAGGCTTTCAGTTAGGTAAGGAATAGGGTTAGGGTTAGGGTTAGGATTAGGGTGAGGGTAAGGGTTAGGGTTAGGTTTAGGGTTAGCTTTGGAGTGAGGTTTAGGTTTAGGGTTAGGCTGATGGTGAGGGTTAGGGTGAGGGTAGGGTTAGGCTTAGGGTATGGGTTTGGGTTAGGATGAGTATTGGGGTTAGGGTTAGGGTGAGATGTAGGGTTAGGGTTAGTGTGAGGGTTAGGGTTAGTGTTAGGATTAGGGTTAGGGTTAGGTTCAGGTTGAGGGTAAGGTTTAGGTTGAGGTTAGTGTGAGGCTGAGGGTTAGGGTTAGCATTAGGGTTAAGGTGAGGATTAATGTGAGGGTTAGGTTTAGGGTTTTGGTTAGGGTGAGGGTGAGGTTTACGGTGAGAGGTAGGGTTAGGGTTAGTGTGAGTGTTAGGGTTAGTGTGAGGGTTAGGGTTTGGGTTAGGCATAGGTTCAGGTTGAGGTTAAGGGTTATGTTGAGGGTTAGGGTGAGGGTGAGCTTTTGGGTTAGCGTTAGGGTTAGGGTGAGGATTAATGTGAGGGTTAGGTTTAGGGTTAGTGTTATGGTGAGTGTGAGGATTAGGTTGGGGTTAGTGTTAGGTTTAGGGTGAGGGTGAGGTTGAGGTTTAGAGTTAGGGTTAGGGTGAGGTTTAGGTTTAGGGTGAGGGCTACGGTGAGGGTGTGGGTTAGGGTGAGACTGAGGGTGAGGCTGAGGTTTTCAGTTAGGTAAGTATTAGGTTTAGGGTTAGGGTTAGGGCGCGGGTAAGGGTTAGGGTTAGTGTTAGGTTTAGGATGAGGTTTAGGTTTAGGGTTAGGCTGAGGGTGAGAGTTAGGGTGACTGGTAGGGTTAGGTTTAGGGTAAAGTTTTGGGTTAGGGTGAGGGTTAGGGTTAGGGTGAGTGTGAGTGTGAGGGTGAGGGGGAGAGTTAGTGTTAATGTTAGGGTGAGGGTGAGGTTTAGTGTGAGTGTTAGTGTTAGGGTTAAGGTAAATGTTAGGGTTACGGTGAGGGTTAGTGTTAGGGTTACGGTTAGTGTGATGGTGAGGGTGTTAGTTAGGGTTAGGGTTTGGGTGTTGATGAGGATGAGGGTTAGTGTTAGTGTTAGGGTGATGGTGAGAATGAGGGTTAGCCTTAGGGTTAGGGTTAGTGTTAGGATAAGGGTTAGGGTGAGGTTTATTTTGAGGGTGAGGGTTAGGGTTAGTGTTAGGTTTAGGGTGAGGGTTAGTGTTAGGGTTAGTGTTAAGGTGAGGGTTAGTGTGAGGGTGAGGGTTTGTGTTAGGGTTAGCGTTAGGGTGAGGGTTAGAGTGAGGGTTAGGGTTAGGGATAGGGTGAAGTTTAGGGTGAGGGTTAGTGTGATGTTTAGGTTTAGGGTGAGGGCTACGGTGATGGTGAGTGTTAGGGTGTGTGTGAGTGTGAGGGGGAGGGTTTCCTTTAGGTAAAGGTTAGGGTTATGGTTAGGGTGAGGATTAGGTTGAGGGTGAGGGTTAGTTTCAGTGTTAGGGTTAGTGTGAGAGGTAGGGTTAGGGTAACTGTGAGGGTTAGGGTTCGGGTGAGGGTTAAGTTTAGGGTTAGGGTCAGTTTGAAGGTGAGGGTTAGGTTGAGGATTAGTGTGAGGCTGAGGGTTAGGGTTAGCTTTAGGGTTAAGGTGAGGATTAATGTGAGGGTTAGGTTTAGGGTTAGCGTTAGGGTGAGGGTTAGTGTGAGGGTTAGGGTTAGGGTTAGGGTGAGAGAGAGGGTGAGGTTTAGGGTTAGGGTTAGGGTGAGGTTTAGGTTTAGGGTGAGGGCTATGGTGAGGGTGTGATTTAGGGTGAGTGTGAGGGTGAAGGTGAGGGTTAGGGTTTGGTTTAGGTTTAGGGTGAGGCTTAGTGTGAGGGTTAGTGTTAGGGTTAGTGTAAGGGTTCGGGTTAGGTTGAGGGTTAGGTTTCAGGTTAGGGTTAGGGTGAGGGTGAGGTTGAGGGTTAGGCTTAGGGTTAGTGTGAGGATAAGGGTTCGGGTGAGGTTTAGTGTGAGGGTTAGGATTAGGGTTAGAGTAAGTGTTAAGTTTAGAGTGAGGGTTAAGTTTAGGGTTAGGGTTAGGGTGAATGTGAGGGTGAGTGCTAGCGTTAGGGTTATTGTGAGGATATCATTTTGGGTGAGGGTTAGGTTTAGGTTTAGGTTTACAGTTAGGTTTAGGTTTAGGGTTAAGGTGAGGGTGAGGGTTAGGGATAGGTTTAGGGTTAGGGTGAGTGTTAGGGTTAGGGTGGAGTTTTAGGTGACGGTGAGTGTTAGGGTTAGGCTGAGTTTGAGTATGAGGGTTAGGGTGAGGGTGAGGGTGAGGGTGATGGTGAGGGTTATTGTTAGGATTAGTGTGAGGTTTAGGGTTAGAATTAGGGTTTGGTTATATGTTAGGGTGACCGTGACAGTGAGGGTGAGTGTTAGGGTTAGGATTAGTGTTAGGGTGAGTTTCAGGTATAGGGTTAAGTTTAGGATGAGGGTTAGATTTAGAATTAGGTTTAGGGTTAGGGTTATTGTTAGGTTTAGGGTTAGGGTTAGGGTAAGAGTGATGTTTAGGGTTAGGTTAGGGTGAGGTTTAGGTTCAGGGTGTGGGCTATGGTGAGGGTGAGGTTTAGGGTGAGTGTGAGTGTGAGGGTGAGGGTAAGGGTTACGATTTGGGTTAGGGTTATGTTAAGGCTGAGGGTGACAGTGAGTGTGAGGGTGAAGGTTAGGTTTAGTTTTAGGGTTAGGGTGAGGGTGAGGTTGAGGGTTAGGTTTAGAACTAGGGTTAGGGTTAGAGTTAGGCTGAGGGTGATGGTGAGGGTGAGGGTGAAGATTAGATTTAGGTTTAGGGTTAGGGTTAAGGTGAGGGCTCGGGTGAGTGTGAGGGTTAGGGTGAGAATGAGGGTGAAGGTGAGGGTTTCGGTTAGGGAAGAGTTAGGTTTAATGTTAGGGTGAGGATTATGTTGAATGTGAGGGTTAGTGTGAGGGTGAGGGTTAGGGTGAAGTTTAGGGTTAGAGTTAGGGTGAGGGTTAGGGTTAGGGTTAGGGTGAGGGTGAGGGACAGGGTGAGAGGTAGGGTTAGGGTTAGTGTGAGGGTTAGGGTTAATGTTAGGGTTAGGGTTAGGGTTAGGGTCAGATTGAGGGTAAGGTTTAGGTTGAGAGTTAGTGTGAGGATGAGGGTTAGGGTTAGCTTTAGGGTTAGGGTGAGGATTAATGTGAGGGTAATGTTTAGGGTTATGGTTAGGGTGAGAGTGAGGTTTAGGGTGAGGTTTAGGGTTAGGGTTAGTGTGAGGGTGAGGGTGAGGTTTAGGGTTAGGTTTAGGGTGAGGTTTCGGTTTAGGTTGAGGGCTATGGTAAGCGTGTGGGTTAGGGTGAGTGTGAGGGTGAGGGTGAGGTTTTCAGTTAGGTAAGGATTAGGGTTAGGGTTTGGGTGAGGATTAGGTTGAGGGTGAGGGTTAGTTTTAGGGTTAGGGTTAGGGAAAGGGTTAGGGGTAGGGTTATATTGAGGGTTAGGGTGATGTTTAGGGTGAGGCTGAGGGTTATTGTGAGCGTGAAGGTTCGGTTTAGGGTGAGTGTGAGGGTAAGGGTTAAAATTAGGGTTTGGTTAAGACTTAGGCTGAGTGTGAGGGTGGTGGTGAGGGTTAGGGTTATGGTTAGTGTTAGGGTTAGGGTAAGGGTGAGTGTTAGGGTTAGGATTAGGGTTAGGGTGAGTTTTAGATATAGGGTTAGTTTTAGCATGAGGGTTAGATTTAGAATTAGGGTTAGGGTTAGGTTTATTTTTGGGTTTGGGTTAGGCTTAGGGTAAGAGTGAGTTTTAGGGTTAGTTTTAGGGTGAGGTTTAGGTTCAGGGTGAGGGCTATGGTGAGGGTGAGGTTTAGGGTGAGTGTGAGTGTGAAGGTGAGGGTAAGTGTTACGATTTGGGTTAGGGTTATGGTAAGGCTGAGGGTGAGAGTGAGGGTGAGGGTGAAGGTTAGGTTTAGGTTTAGGGGTAGGGTGAGGATGAGGTTGAGGGTTAGGTTTAGGACTAGGATTAGGGTGAGAGTTATGGTGAGGGTGATGGTGTGCCTGAGGGTGAAGATTAGGGTTAGGGTTAGGGTTAGGGTTAAGGTGATGGCTAGGGTGAGTTTGAGGGTTATTATAAGAATGAGGTTGAAGTTGAGGGTTTCGGTTAGGGAAGAGTTAGGTTTAATGTTAGGGTGAGGATTAGGTTGAATGTGAGGGTTAGTGTGAGGGTGAAGCTTTGGGTGAGGGTAAGGGTGAGGGTTAGGTTGTGGTTTATGATTAGGTTTATAGTGAGGGTTAGGGTGACGTTGAGGGTTAGGGTTAGGTTTAGGGGAAGGTTTAGAGTTATGTTGAGGGATAGGGTTGGGTTTAGGGCTAGGGTTAGGGTGAGGGTGAGGGTTAGGGTTAGGGTTAGGGGTAGGGTTAGGGTGAGGTTGAGGGTTACCGTTAGGGTTAGCGTTAGGGTGAGGGTGAGGGTTAGGGTGAGAGGTTGGGTTAGGGTTAGTGTGAGGGGTAGGGTTAGTGTGAGGGTTAGGGTTAGGGTTAGGGTCAGGGTGATGGTAAGGTTTAGGTTGAGTGTTAATGTGAGGGTGAGGGTTAGGGTTAGCTTTAGGGTTAGGGTGAGGATTAATGTGAGTGTTAGGATTATGGTTAGGGTTAGGGTGAGTATGAGGGTTAGGTTGAGGGTGAGGGTTAGTGTGAGGGTTAGGGTTAGGGTTAGGGTGAGAATGAGGGTGAGGTTTAGGGTTAGGTTTAGGGTGAGGTTTAGGTTTAGGGTGAGGGCTAAGGTGAGGGTGTGGTTTAGGGTGAGTGTGAAGGTGAAGGTGAGGGTAAGGGTTAGGTTTAGGGGAAGGTTTAGGGTTAGGCTGAGGTTTAGGGTTAGGGTTAGGGCTAGGGTTAGGGTGAGGGTGAGGGTTACGGTTAGGTTTAGGGGTAGGGTTAGGGTGAGGGTGAGAGTTAGGGTTAGAGTTAGGGTTAGCGTGAGGGTTAGGTTTTGGGTTAGGGTTAGTGTAAGAGTTAGGTTTAGGTTGAGGATTAGTGTTAGGGAGATGTGAAGGGTGACTGTGAGGGTTAGGGTGAGGGTGAGGGTGACAATGAATGTTGGGGTTAGGTTTAGGGTTAGCGTGAGGGTGAGGGTTAGGGGTAGGGGTAGGGTTTTGGTTAGGGTAAGGTTCAGGTTTAGTTTAGGTTTAGGGTGAGGGTGAAGGTGAGGGTTAGGGTTAGGTTTAGGGTTACAGTGAGGCTAGTGTCAGTTTTAGGGTTAGGGTTAGTGTAAGGGTTATTTTAAGGGTTAGAGAAAGGGTTAGGGTTATGGTGAGGTTTAGGTTTCAGGTTAGGGTTAGGTTGAGGGTGAGGGTGAGGTTTAGGCTTAGGGTTAGTGTGAGGATAGGTTTAGGGTGAGGGTTAGTGTGAGGTTTAGGGTTAGGGTTAGAGTAATTGTTAAGGGTAGAGTGAGGGTTAATTTTACGGTTATGGTTAGGTTGAGGGTGAGGGTGAGGGTTAGGTTTAGGGTTAGTGTGAGGATAAGGTTTAGGGTGAGGTTTAGGGTGAGGGTGAGAGTTAGGGTTAGCATTAGGGATAGGGTGAGTGTTAGGGTTAGGGTTAAGTTGAGGTTTAGGATTAGGGTTAGGGTTAGTGTAACGGTTAGGTTTAGGTTGAGGGTTAGGATTGGGGTGCTGTTTAGGGTGATGGTGAGTGTGAGTGTGAGGGTGAGGGTGAAGGTGATTGTGACGGTGAATGTTGGGTTAGGTTTAGGTTTACGGTGAAGGTGAGGTTTATGGTTATGGTTACGGTTAGGGTAAGGGATATTATGAGGGTGAGGGTGAGGGTGAGGGTGAGGGTTAGGGTTAGGATTAGGGTGAGGTTGAGAGTTTGTGTTAGCGTTAGTGTTAGGGTTAGGGTGAGGTTTAGGGTGAGGGTTAGGGTTACGGTTAGGGTTAGGGTGAGGTTTAGGGTGAGGTTTAGGTTTAGGATTAGGGTTAGAGTGAGGGTTAGGGTTAGGGTTATGTTGAGGTTTAGGTTTAGGTGGAGGGATACGGTGAGGATGAGCGTTAGGGTGAGTGTGAGGGTGAGGGTGTGGTTTTCAGTTAGGTAAGGGTTTGGATTATGGTTAGTGTGAGGGTTATGGTTAGGTTTAGAGTGAGGGTTAGGGTTAGGGAGATGTTTAGTGTGAGGCTGAGGGTTAGGGTGAGGGTGAGGGTTCAGGTGAGGGTTCGGGTTCGGGTGAGGGTTAGGTTGTGGATTATTGTTAGGCTTTGGGTGAGGTTTAGGCTGACGGTGAGGGTGAGGGTGAGGGTTATGGTTAGGTTGAGGGTTAGGGTTAGGGTTAGGATTAGGGTGAGGGTGAGGGTGATGTTTAGGGTGAGGGTGAGGGCTAGGTGAGGTTTAGGGTTGAGGTTAGCATGAGGTTTAGGTTGTGGGAGTGGGTTAAGGTTAGGGTGAATTTTAGGGTGAGGGGTACGGTTAGGGTTAGGGTTACGGTGCGGGTTAGCGTAAGGATGAGTGTGAGCGTTATTCTTAGGGTTAGAGTTAGGGTTAGGGTGAGTGTGAGGGTTAGGGTTAGGTTTAGGGTAAGAGTTAAGGTTAGTGTGAGGGTTAGTGTGAGGGTTAGAGTTAGGGTTAGGGTTAGGGTGATGGTGACAGTGAGGGTGAGGGTTAGGGTTAGGATTAGGGTTATGGTGACTTTTAGGTTTAGGGTTAGGGTTAGGGTGAGGTTTAGGGTTATTATTAGGGTTAGGGTTTGGGTTTTTGTTAGGGATAGTGTTAGGGTTAGGGTTAGGTTTAGGGTGAGGTTTACGTTAGGGTGAGGGCTATGGTGATGGTGTGGTTTAGGGTGAGTGTGAGGGTGAGGGTGAGGGTAAGGGTTATGATTTGGATTAGGGTTATGGTAAGTCTGAGGATGATGGTGAGAGTGAGGGTGAAGTTTAGGATTAGGGTTAGTGTTAGGGTGAGGGTGAGGTTGAGGGTTAAGGTTAGGCTGAGGGTGACAGTGAGGGTTTCGGTTAGGGAAGAGTTTAATGTTAGGATTGAGGATTAGTTTGAATGTGAGGGTTAGTGTGAGGGTGAGGGTTAGGGTGAGTGTTAGGGTCAGAGTTAGGGTGAGGGTTAGGGTTAGTGTGAGGGTTAGGGTTAGGGTTAGGGTTAGGGTCAGGATGAGGGTAAGGGTTAGGTTGAGTGTTAGGGTGAGGGTGAGTGCTAGCGTTAGGTTTAGAGTGAGGTTTAATGTGAGGGTTAGGTTTAGGTTTAGAGTGAGGGTGAGGGTGAGGGTTAGGGTGAGGGTTAGGTTAGGGTTAGGGTTAGGGTTAGGGTTAGGGTTAGGGTGAGGGTGAGGGTGAGGGTGAGGTTTAGATTTAGGGTGATGGCTACGGTGAGGTTGTGTGTTAGGGTGAGTCTGAGAGTGAGGGTGAGGTTTTCAGTTAGGTAAGGATTACGGTTAGGGTTAGGGTTAGGGTGAGGGTAAGGGTTAGGTATAGGTTTAGGGTTAGGTTTAGAATGAGGTTTAGGTTTAGGGTTAGGCTGAGGGTGAGGGTTAGGTTTAGAGTTAGGGTAAGGTTTTGGGTTAGGGTGATGGTTTGGCTTAGGTTTCGGTTTAGTGTGAAGCTGAGTGTGAGGGTTAGGGTTAGGGTTAGAGTTAGGGTGAGGGTTAGTGTGAGGGTTAGGTTTAGGTTTAGGGTAAGTCTTAGGGTTACGGTGAGGGTTAGGTTTAGGGTTAGGGTTAGGATGAAGGTGAGGGTGAGGGTGAGTGTGACGTTTAGGTTTAGGGTGAGGGCTACGGTGATGGTGAGTGTTAGGGTGAGTGTGAGTGTGACGGGGAGGGTTTCCGTTAGGTAAAGGTTAGGGTTATGGTTAGGGTGAAGATTAGGTTAAGGGTGAGGTTTAGTTTGAGTGTTAGGGTTAGGGTGAGAGGTAGGGTTAGGATTAGTGTGCGGGTTAGGGTTAGTGTGAGTTTTAGGGTTAGCGTTAGGATCAGGTTGAGGGTAAGGGTTAGGTTGAGGGTTAGTGTGAGGGTGAGGGTTAGGGTTAGCTTTAGAGTTAGGGTGAGGATTAATGTGAGGGTTAGGGTTAGGTTTAGGGTGAGGGTTAGTCTGACGGTGAGGGTGAGGGTGAGGTTTAGGGTTAAGTTGAGGTTTAGGATTAGAGTTAGGATTAGGGTGAGTGTGAGGGTGATGTTTAGGGTGAGGGTGAGTCCTAGGTTGTGGGTAAGGGTTCAGGTTAGCATGAGGTTTAGGGTGTCGGAGTGGGTTAGGGTTAGGGTGAAGTTTAGGGTGAGGGGTAGGGTTAGGGTTAGTGTTACAGTGAGGGTTAGGGTGAGGATGATGGTGAGCGTTATTGTTAGGGTTAGGGTTAGGGTTATGGTGAGTGTGAGGGTTTGGATTAGTGTTAGGGTGAGCGTTAGGGTTACAGTGAGGGTTAAGGTGAGGGTGAGGTTGAGGGTCAGGGTTAGGGTGACGGTGACAGTGAGGGTGACGGATAGGGTTAGGATTAGGGTTACAGTGAGTTTTAGGTTTATGGTTAGGGTTAGGGTTAGGATTAGGCTTAGGGTTTGAGGTACTGTGAGGGTTAGGGTAAGAGTGAGGTTTAGGGTTAGGTTTAGGGTGAGATTTAGGTTTAGGGTGAGGGCTATGGTGAGGGTGTGGTTTAGGGTGAGTGTGAGGGTGAGGGTGAGGGTAAGTGTTAAGATTTGGGTTAGGGTTATGTTAAGGCTGAGGATGACGGTGAGAGTGAGGGTGAAGGTTACATTTAGGGTTAGGGTTAGGATGAGTGTGAGGTTGAGGGTTAGGTTTAGGATTAGGGTTAGGGTTAGGGTTAGGCTGAGTGTGACGCTGAGGGTGAGGCTGAAGATTAGGGTTAGGATTAGGGTTAGGGTTAAGGTGAGGGCTAGCGTGAGTGTTAGTGTTAGGGTGAGAATGAGGGTATACCTGAGTGCTTCAGTTAGGTAAGATTTAGGTTTATTGTTAGGGTGAGGATTAGGTTGAATATGAGGGTTAGTGTGAGGGTGAGGGTTAGGGTGAGTGTTAGGGTCAGAGTTAGGGTTAGGGTGTGGGTTAGTATGAGGTTTAGGGTTAGGGTGAGGGTGAGGGTTACGGTGAGAGGTAGGGTTAGTGTGAGGGTTAGGGTTAGGTTTAGGGTTAGGATTAGGGTGAGGGTAAGGGTTAGGTTTAGGATTAGGGTTAGGTTTAGAATGAGGTTTAGTTTTAGGGTTAGGCTGAGGGTGAGGGGTAGGGTTATGGTTACAGTAAGGGTTTGGTTTAGGGTGAGGGTTAGGTTTAGGGTGAGGGTGAGGATGAGGGTGAGGGTGAGTTTTAGGGTGACAGTTAGATTTAGGGTTAGGGTGAGGGTGAGGGTTACAGTGTGAGGTAGGGTTAGGGTTAGTGTGAGGGTTAGGGTTTGTGTGAGGGTTAGGGTTAGGGTTAGGGTTAGGATTAGGGTGAGGGTAAGGGTTAGGGTTAGGGTTAGGGTTAGGTTTAGACTGAGATTTAAGTTTAGGTTTAGGCTGAGGGTGAGGGTTAGTGTGACCGGTAGGGTTAGGGTTAGGGTAAGGGTTTGGGTTAGGGTGAGTGTTAGGTTTAGGGTTAGTGTTAGGGTGAGAGGTTGAGGGTAAGGGTTAGGTAGAGGGTTAGGGTGAGGGTAAGGTTTAGTGTTAGCGTTAGGTTTAGGGTGAGGATTAATGTGAGGGTTAGGGTTAGGGTTAGGGTTAGGGTGAGGGTGAGGTTTAGGGTTAGGTTGAGGTTTAGGTTTAGGGTGAGGGCTACGGTGAGGGTGAGGTTTAGGGTTAGTCTGAGGGTGAGTGTGTGTGCTTCAGTTAGGTAAGGATTAGGGTTAGGGTTAGGGTTAGTGTGAGGGTGAGGTTAAGGGTTAGGGTTAGATTTAGAATGAGGTTTAGGGTTAGGCTGAGGGTGAGGGGTAGGGGTAGGGTTAGGGTAAGGGTTTGGGTTAGGGTGAGCGTTAGGGTAAGGGTGAGTGTTAGGGTCAGAATTATTGTGAGGGTTAGGGTTAGGGTTAGGTTTAGGGTTAGCATGAGGGTGTGGGTTATGGTGTGAGGTAGGGTTAGGGTTAGTGTGAGGGTTAGGCTTAGTGTGAGGATAAGGGGTAGGGTGAGCGTTATTGTGTGGGTTAGGGTTAGGGTTAGAGTAATTGTTAAAGTTAGAGTGAGGGTTAAGTTTAGGGTTAGGGTTAGGGTGAGGGTGAGGGTGAGGGATAGGTTTAGGGTTAGTGTGAGGGTAAGGGTTAGGTTGAGGTTTAGGGGGAGGGTGAGTGTTAGGGTTTGCATTAGGGTTAGGGTGAGATTTATGGTTAGGGTTAGGGTTAGTGTTACGTTGAGGGTTAGGGATAGGGTTAGGGTTAGTGTAAGGGTTAGGATTAGGTTGAGGGTTAGGTTTAGGGTGATGTTTAGCGTGATGGTGAGGGTGAAGGTGACTGTGACGGTGAATGTTGGGATTAGGTTTAGGTTTAACGTTAATGTGAGGATTAGGTTTATGGTTACGGTTATGGTAAGGGATAGGATGAGAGTGAGGGTGAGGGTGAGGGTGAAGGTTAGGGTTAGGGTTAGGGTGAGGGTGAGAGTCAGGGTTAGCGTTAGGGTTAGGGTGAGGATGAGGGTTAGCGTGAGGGTTAGGGTTACAGTTAGGGATAGGATTAGGGTGAGTTTTAGGGTGATGGTTTGGGTTAGGGTTAGGGTTAGGGTCAGGGTTACAATTAGGGTTATTTTGAGGCTTAGGTTTAGGGTGAGGGCTATGGTGAGGGTGAGTGTTAGAGTGATTGTGAGGGTGAGGTTGTGGTTTTCGGTTAGGTAATGGTTTGGGTTATGGTTAGTGTTAGGGTTATGGTTTGGTTTAGAGTGAGGGTTAGGGTTAGGAAGATGTTTAGTGTGAGGCTGAGGGTTAGATTGAGGGTGAGGATTCAGGTGAGGTTGAGGGTTCGGGTTCAGCTGAGAGTTAGGTTGTTGGTTAGGGTTAGGTTCAGTGTGAGGGTTAGGCTGACGGTGAGGGTGAGGCTTAAGATTAGGGTTAGGGTTAGGGTGAGGGTAAAGGTGAGGGCTAGCGTGAGTGTGAGTGTTAGGGTGAGAATGAGGGTGAACGTGAGGGTTTCGGTTAGGTAAGAGTTAGGGTTATTGTTAGGGTGAGGATTAGGTTGAATGTGAGGGTTAGTGTGAGGCTGAGGGTTAGGGTGAGTGTTAGGGTCAGAGTTAGGTTGAGGGTTAGTATTAGGGTTAGGTTTAGTGTTAGGGTGAGGGTGAGGGTTACCGTGAGAAGTAGGGTTAGGGTTAGTGTGAGGGTTAAGTTTAGTGTGAGGGTTAGGGTTAGGGTTAGAGTTAGGGTGAGGTTGAGGGTAAGGGTTAGGTTGAGGGTTAGGATTAGGGTTAGGTTTAGGGTTAGGGTAAGCGTTAGGGTTAGCGTGAAGATTAATGTGAAGGTTATGTTTAGGGTTAAGGTTACGGTGAGGGTGAGGGTTAGGGTGAGTGTTAGGTTAGGGTTAGGGTTAGGGTAAGGGTGAGGGTGAGGTTTCGGTTAGGGTTAGGGTGAGGTGTAGGTTTAGGGTGAGGGCTACAGTCAGGGTGTGGTTTAGGGTGAATCTGAAGGTGAGGGTGAGGTTTTCACTTAGGTAAGGATTAGGGTTAGGGTTAGAGTTAGGGTTAGGGTGAGGGTAAGGTTTAGGGTTAGGATTGGGGTTAGTTTTAGGGTGAGGTTTAGGTTTAGGTTTAGGCTAAGGGTGAGGGTTAGGGTAAGGAGTAGAGTTAGGGTTAGGGTAAGGGTTTGGGTTAGGGTGAGGGTTAGGGTTAGGGTTAGGGTGAGGGTGAGGGTGAGGGTTAAGTTTAGGGTAAAGGTTAGGGTGAGGGTGAGGTTGAGGGTTAGGCTTAGGGTTAGTGTGAGGATAAGGGTTAGGGTGAGCGTTAGTGTGAGGGTTAGGGTTAGAGTAATTGTTAAGGTTAGAATAAGGGTTAAGTTTAGGGTTAGGGTTAGGGTGAGGGTGAGGGTGAAGGTTAGGTTTAGGGTTAGTGTGAGTATAAGGGTTAGGATGAGGTTTAGTTGAGGGTGAGTGTTAGGGTTAGTATTACGGTTAGGGTGAGCGTTAAGGTTAGTGTTAGGGTTAGGGTTAAGTTGAGGGTTAGGGTTAGGGTTAGGGTTATTGTAGGAATTAGGGTTAGGTTGAGGGTTAGGGTTAGGATGATGTTTAGGGTGACGGTGACTATTAGGGTGAGGGTGAGGGTGAAGGTGACGGTGACGGTGAATGTTGTGGCTAGGGTTAGTATTAAGGTGAAGGTGAGGGTTAGGGTAATGTTTACGGTTAGGGTAAGGAATAGGATGAGGGTGAGTTTGAGTGTGAGGGTGAGGGTTAGTGTTAGGGTTAGGGTGAGGCTGAGAGTTAGGGTTAGCGTTAGTGTTAGGGTGAAGGTGAGGGTGAAGGTGATTGTCACGGTGAATGTTGGGGTTAGATTTAGGTTTACGGTGAAGGTGAGGGTTAGGGTTATGGTTATGGATAGGGTAAGGGATATTATGAGGGAGAGGGTGAGGGTGAGGGTGAGGGTTAGGGTTAGGATTAGGGTGAGGTTGAGAGTTTGTGTTAGCGTTAGTGTTAGGGTGTGGGTGAGGGTTAGGGTGAGGGTTAGTGTTACGGTTAGGGTTAGGGTTAGGTTGAGGTTTAGGGTAAGGGTTAGGGTTAGCGTTAGGGTGAGGGTTAGGGTTAGGGTAATGTTGAGGTTTAGGTTTAGGGTGAGGGCTATGGTGAGGGTGAGTGTGAGGGTTAGTGTGAGGGTGAGGGTGTGGTTTTTGGTTAGGTAAGAGTTTGGGTTATGGTTAGTGTTAGGGTTATGGTTAGGCTTAGAGTGAGGGTTAGGGTTAGGGAGATGTTTAGTGTGAGGCTGAGGGTTAGGGTGAGGGTGAGGGTTCAGTTGAGGGTAATGGTTCGGGTTCGGGTTAGGTTGTGGGTTAGTTTAAGGTTTAGGGTGAGGGTTAGGATGATGGTGAGGGTGAGGGTGAGGGTAACGGTTAGTTTGAGTGTTAGGGTTAGGGTGAGGATTAGGGTGAGGGTGAAGGTGATGTTTAGGGTGAGGTTGAGTGCTAGTGTGAGGGTTAGGGTCCAGGTTAGCATGAGGTTTAGGGTGTGGGAGTGGGTTAGGGTTAGGCTGAAGTTTAGGGTGAGGGGTAGGGTTAGGGTTAGTGTTACGGTGAGGGTTAGTGTGAGCGTTATTGTTAGGGTTAGGGTTAGGATTAGGGTGAGTGTGAGGGTTAGGGTGAGGGTGAGGTTGAGGGTCAGGGTTAGAGTGACAGTGACAGTGAGAGTGAGGTTTAGGGATAGGATTAGGTTTACGGTGAGTTTTAGGTTCAGGTTTAGGTTTAGTGTGAGGGTAAGGATCAGGGTTAGGGTTAAGGTGAGTGTGAGTGTAGGGGTGAGGGTTAGGTTTAGGGTGAGGCTTAGTGTGAGGTTTAGGGTTACGGTTAGAGTAAGGTTTAGTGTTAAGGTGAGGGTTAGGTTTCAGGTTAGGGTTAGGGTGAGGGTGAGGTTGAGGGTTAGGCTTAAGATTAGTGTGAGGATAAGGGTTAGGGTGAGGGTTAATGTGAGGGTTAGGGTTAGGGTTAGAGTAAGTGTTAAGTTTAGAGTGAGGGTTAACTTTAGGTTTAGGGTTAGGGTGAGGGTGAGGGTGACGGTTAACTTTAGGGTTAGTGTGAGGATAAGGGATAGGGTGAGGGTTAGGATTAGGTTTAGGTTTTGAGTTAGGTTTAGGTTTAGGGTTAGGGTGAGGGTAAGGGTTAGGATGAGTGTGAGGGTGAGGGTGAGGGTAGGGGTGATCTTGAGGGTTAGGTTTAGGTTGAGGATGAGGGTTAGGGTGAGGATTAGGGTTAGTTTTAGGGTTAGGGTTAAGCTGAGGGTGAGGGTGAGGGTTAGGGTTAGTTTTGCGTTAGGGTGAACGTGAGGTTGACGGTGAGTGTTAGGGTGAGGTTGACAGTGATGGTGGGGGTTAGGGTTAGGATTAGGGTTAGGGTGAGTGTGAGAGTTAGGGTAAAATTTAGGATGAGGCTGAGGTTGAGGATTAGGGTTAAGGTTAGGGTTAGGGTGAGGGTAAGGGTTAGGTTTAGGGTTAGGGTAAGCATTATGTTTAGGGTGAGGGTTAGAGTTAGTGTTACCTTGAGCTTAGTGTTAGGGTTAGGGTTAATGTAAGAGATAGGGTTAGGGTGAGGGTTAGTGTTTGGGTTAGGGTGAGGGTTAGGGTCAGGGTTAGGTTTAGAGTGAGGTTTAGGGTTAGGGTTAGGGTGTGGCTGAGGGTTAGGGTTAGCTTTAGGTTTAGGGTGAGGGTTAGGGTTGGGGTGAAGTTTAAGGTGATGGTGAGGGTTAGGGTGAGGGTGAGGGTTCGGGTTAGGGTTAGGGTGAGGGCTAGGTTTAGTGTGAGTGTTAGGTTGAGGGTGAGGTTGAGGGTCTGCTTTAGGGTGACTGTGATATTGTGGGTGAAGTTTAGGGTTTGGATTAGGGTCAGGGTGAGTTTTAGGTATAGGGTTAGGGTTAGGATTTGGTTTACAATTAGGATTAGGGTTAGGGTTAGGGTTATTGTTAGGGTTAGGGTTAGGTTTAGGGTAAGAATGATGTTTAGGGTTAGGGTTAGGGTGAAGTTTAGGTTCAGGGTGAGGTCTATCGTGAAGGTGAGGTTTAGGGTGAGTGTGAGGGTGAGTGTGAGGGTAAGGGTTAAGATTTGGGTTAGGGTTATGTTAAGGCTGAGGTTGACGGTGAGGGTGAGGGTGAAGATTAGGGTTAGGGTTGGGGTTAGGTTTAGGGTGATGGGTAGTGTGAGTGTGAGTGTTAGTTTGAGAATGAGGGTGAACGTGAGGGTTTCGGTTAGGTAAGAGTGAGGGTTATTGTTACTGTGAGGATTAGGTTGAATGTGAGGGTTAGTGTGAATGTTAGGGTTAGGGTGAGTTTTATGGTCAGAGTTAGGGTGAGGGTTAGGATTAGGGTTAGGTTTAGGGTTAGGGTGAGAGTGATGGTTAGGGTGAGATGTAGGGTTAGGATTAGGGTGAGAGTTAGGGTTAATGTGAGGGTTAGGGTTAGGGTTATCATTAGGTTTAGGGTGAGGATTAATATGAGGGTTAGGTTTAGGGTTAGGGTTAGGGTGAGGGTGAGGTTTAGGGTGAGGGTTAGGTTTAGAGTTAGGGTTAGGGTGAGCTTTAGGTTTAGGGTTAGGACTATAGTTCAGTTGTGGGTTAGGGTGAGTCTGAGGGTGAGGGTGAGGTTTTCAGTTAAGTAAGGATTAGGGTTAGGGTTAGAGTTAGGGTTAGGGTGAGGGTAAGGCTTAGGGTTAGGGTTAGGCTTAGAGTTAGGTTTAGGTTTAGGGTTAGGCTGAGGTTGAGGGTTAGGCTGAGGGGTAGAGTTAGGGTTAGGGTAAGGGTTTGGGTTATAGTGAGGGTTAGGGTTAGGGTTAGGGTGAGGGTGAGGGTGAGGGTTATTGTGACGTTTAGGTTTAGGGTGAGGGCTAAGATGATGGTGAGTGTTAGGTTGAGTGTGAGGGTTGCCATTAGGTAAGGGTTAGGGTTATGCTTAGGGTGAGGATTAGGTTGAGGTTGAGGGTTAGTTTGACTGTTAGGGTTAGGGTGAGGGTTAGGGTTAGGGTTAGATTGAGGGTTAGGGTTAGGGTGATGTTTGGGTTGAGGCTGAGGGTTATGGTGAGGGTGAGGGTTCGCGTGAGGGTGAAGGTGAGGGTTAGGGTGTGGTTTAGGTTTAGGGTTAGCGTGAGGGTTAGGGTGACGGTGAGGGTTAGGGTGAGGGTGAGGGTTAGGGTTAGTTTTAGGGTGAGGGCTAGGTTTTCGATGAGGGTTAGACTGAGGGGTAGGATTATGGTTAGGATTAGTGTGACGGTGGTTAGCGTTATGGTTAGAGTTAGGTTTAGTATGAGGCTGAAGCTTACGGTGAGTTTTAGGGTGAGCATGAGGGTAAATTTTATCGTTTGGGTTAGGGTGAGGATTAGGGTTAGGCTTAGGTTTAGGGTGAGGGTTATGGTTCGTGTCATGTTTTCAGTGAGGGTGAGGGTTAGGATGAGGGTGAGGGTGAGTGTGATCATGAGGATTAGGTTTAGGGTGAGAATGAGGGTTAGGGTGAGGATTATTGTTAGATTTAGGGTAAGGGTTAGGGTGTGGGTGAGGGTGAGGGTTAGGGTTAGTTTGAGGGTTAGGTTGAAGGTGAGGTTGACGGTGAGGGTTAGGGTGAGGGTGACAGTGAGGGTGTGAGTTAGGGTTAGGATTAGGGTTTGGGTGAGTGTGAGAGTTAGGGTTAAGTTTAGGGTGAGGGTGAGGTTGATTTTTAGGTTTAGGGTTAGGGTTAGGGTGAGGGTAAGGGTTAGTTTTAGGGTTAGGGTAAGCGTTAAGTTGAGGGTGAGCTTTAGAATTAGGGTTAAATTGAGGGTTAGGGTTAGGGTTAGGGTTAGCATAAGAGTTAGGGTTAGGGTGAGGTTTACTGTTAGGGTTAGGGTGAGGGTTAGGGTTAGGGTTAGGGTTAGAGTGTGGTTTAGTTTTAGGGTGAGGGAGAGGGTTAAGGTTAGGTTTAGGGTTAGGGTGAGGGTTAGGTTTAGGGTGAAGTTTAGGGTGATTGTGAGGGTTAGGGTGAGGGTGAGGTTGAGGGTGAGGGTTAGGGTGAGGGTGAGGTTTAGGTTTAGGTTTAGGGTTAGCGTGAGGTTTAGGGTTGGGGTGAAGTTTAGGGTGATGGTGAAGGTTAGGGTGAGGGTGAGGTTGAGGGTGAGGGTTAGGGTGAGGGTGAGGGTAAGAGTGATGATGAGAGTTATTGTTAGGATTAGGGTGACAGTGCGAGGGTTAGGGTTAGGTTTAGGAGTTGGTTAAGTGTTAGGCTGAGTGTGAGGGTGAGGGTGAGGGTTAGGGTTAGGGATAGGGTGAGGATTAGGGATAGTTTGAGGGTTAGGGTGAGGGTGAGTTTGAGGTTCAGGGTTAGGGTGACGGTAACAGTGAGGGTGAGGTTTAGGGTTAGGATTAGGTTTAGGGTGAGTTTTAGGTATAGTTTTAGGGTTTTGGTAAGGGTTAGAGTTAGGATTAGATTTAGGGTTAGGTTTATTTTTAGGGTTAGGGTTAGGGTAAGAGTGAGGTTTAGGGTTAGGGTTAGGGTGAGGTGTAGGTTCAGGGTGAGGGCTATAGTGAGGGTGAGGTTAAGGGTGAGTGTGAGGGTGAGTGTGAGGTAAGGGTTATGTTTTGGGTTAGGGTTATGGTAAGACTGCGGGTGACGGTGAGGTTGAGGGTGAAGGTTAGGTTTAGGTTTAGGGTTAGGGTGAGGGTGAGGTTGAAGATTAGGTTTAAGATTAGTTTTAGGGTTAGGGTTAGGCTGAGGGTGATGGTGAGGATGAGGGTGAAGATCAGGGTTAGGGTTAGGTTTATGGTTAGAGCTAGGGTGAGTGTGAGTGTTAGGGTGAGAATGAGGGTGAACGTGAGGGTTTTGTTTAGGTAAGAATTAGGGTTATTGTTAGGGTGAAGATTATTTTGAATGTGAGTGTTAGTGTGAGGGTTAGGTTTAGGGTGAGTGTTCGGGTCAGAGTTAGGGTGAGGGTTAGGGTTAGGGTTAGGTTTAGGGTTAGGGTGAGGGTGAGGGTTACGGTGAGAGGTATGGTTAGGGTTAGTGTGAGGGTTAGGGTTAGGGTTAGGGTCAGGTTGAGGGTAAGGGTTAGGTTGAGCGTTAGTGTGAGGATGAGGTTAGGGGTAGGTTTAGGGTTAGGGTGGGGGTGAGGTTTAGGGTGAGGGTTAGGGTTAGGGTTAGGTTGAGGGTGAGATTGAGTTTTAGGGTAAGGGTTAGGGTGAGGTTTAGGTTTAGGGTGAGGGCTACGGTGATGGTGTGGTTTAGGGTGAGTCTGAGGGTGAGGGTGAGGTTTTCAGTAAGGTAAGGATTAGGGTTAAGTTTAGGATGAGGATTAGGTTGAGGATGAGGTTTAGTTTGAGGGTTAGGGTTAGGGTGGTGGTTAGGGTTAGTGTTAGATTTTGGGTTATGGTGAGGGTGACGTTTAGGGTGAGGCTGAGGGTTAGGGTGAAGGTGACGGTTCGGGTGAGGTTGAGGGTGAGGGTGAGGGTTAGGGTGTGGTTTAGTGTTAGGATTATGGTGAGGGTTAGGGTGACAGTGAGGGTTAGGGTGAGGGTGAGGGTTAGGGTGTGGTTTAGTGTTAGGATTATGGTGAGGGTTAGGGTGACAGTGAGGGTTAGGGTGAGGGTGAGGGTTAGGTTTAGGGTGAGGAGTTGGGTTCAGTTTAGGTTTAGGGTGAAGGTTAGTTTGAGGGGTAGGATTAGGGTTAGGGAGAGGGTTAGGTTTAGTGTGATGGTTAGCGTTAGGGTTAGTATGAGGATAAAGCTTAGGGTGAGTTTTAGGTTGAGCGTGAGGGTCAGGTTTATCGTTAGTTTTAGTGTGAGTGTTAGGTTTAGGGTTAGGGTGAGGGTGGGGTTTAGGTTAGGGTGATGTTTATGGTGAGGGTGAGGGTTAAGGTGAGGGTGAAGTTGAGGGTGAGGGTTAGGGTGAGGGTGAGGGTGATGGTGATGTTGAGGGTAAGGTTTAGGGTGAGGGTGAGGGTTAGGGTGAGGATTAGTATTAGTTTTAGTGTTAGGCTAAGGGTGATGGTGAGGGTTAGGGTTAGGTGTAGGGTCAGTGTTAGGGTTAGTTTGAGGGTTAGGGTGAAGGTGAGGGTTAGGGTGAATATGACAGTGGGGGTGTGGGTTAGGGTTAGGATTAGGTTTAGGGTGAGTGTGAGGGTTAGGGATAAGTTTAGGGTGAGGGTGAGGTTGAGAGTTAGGGTTAATGTTAGGGTTATGGTGAATGTAAGTGTTAGGGTTAGGCTTAGGGTTAGATGTAGAGTGAGGTTTAGGTTTAGGTTTAGGCTGAGGGTGAGGGTTAGGATGTGGGATAGGTTTAGGGCTGGGTAAGGGTTTGGGTTAGGGTGAGGGTTAGGATTAGGTTTATGGTGAGGGTGAGGGTGAGGGTGAGGGTTAGGATTAGGGTTAGGTTGAGAGTGAGGGTTAGTGTGAGGGATAGGATCAGGGTTAGGTTAAGTGTTAGTGTTAGGGTGAGGGTTAGGGTTAGGTTTAGTGTTAGGGTGATGGTGAGGGTGAGGATTAGGTTTAGGTTTAGGATTAGTGTGAGGATAAGGTTTGGGTGAGGGTTAGAGTAAGGGTGAGGGTTAGGATTAGTGTTAGGTTTAGTGTGAGGGTTAGTGTTAGGGTTAGGGTTAAGGTGAGGGTTAGGGTGAGGGTGAGGTTTTGGGTTAGGGTTAGGGTTAGGGTGAAATTTAGGGTTAGGGTTAGGGTTAGGTTAAGGATTAGAGTTGGGGTGAGGGTTATTGTTAGGGTTAGGGTTATGTTTATGTTGAGGATTAAGGTTAGGGTGAGGGTTAGGGTGAGGTTTAGGATTAGGGTTATGGTGAGGGTGAGGGTGAGGGTGAGGGTTAGGATTAGGGTTAGGTTGAGGGTGAGGGTTAGTGTGAGGGTTAGGATTAGGGTTAGGTTAAGTGTTAGTGTTAGGGTGAGGGTTAGGGTTAGGGTTAGTGTTAGGGTGATGGTGAGGGTGAGGGTTAGGTTTAGGTTTAGGATTAGGGTGAGGATAAGGTTTGGGTGAGGGTTTGAGTAAGGGTGAGGGTTAGGATTAGTGTTAGGTTTAGTGTGAAGGTTAGTGTTAGGGTAAGGGTTAAGGTGAGGGTTAGGGTGAGGGTGAGGTTTTGGGTTAGGGTTAGGGTTAGGGTGAAATTTAGGGTTAGGGTTAGGGTTAGGGTAAGGATTAGAGTTAGGATGAGGGTTATTGTTAGGGTTAGGGTTATGTTTATGTTGAGGATTACGGTTAGGGTGAGGGTTAGGGTTAGGTTTAGGGTTAGGGTGAAGTTGAGTGTAAGGGTTATTGTGAAGTTTAGGCTTAGGGTGAGGGCTACGGTGATGGTGAGGTTTAGGGTGAGTGTAAGGGTGAGGGTTTCCTTTAGGTAAGGGTTAGGGTTCTGGTTAGGGTGAGGATTAGGTTTAGGGTGATGTTTAGGTTGAGGTTTAGTGTTAGGGTGAGGGTTACGTTGAGGGTAACGGTTAGAGTCAGGATTAGGGTTAGGGTTAGGGTGAGGGTGATTGTGAGGTGTAGGGTTAGGGTTAGGGTGAGGTTTAGGTGTAGGGTGAGGGCTACAGTGAGGGTGTGGGTTATGGTGAATGTGAGGGTAAGGGCGAGGTTTTCAGTTAGGTAAGGATTAGGTTGAGGTTTAGGTTGAGGGTTAGGTTGAGGGTGAGGGTTATTTTGAGTGTTAGGGTTAGGGTGAGGGTTACGGTAAGGGTTAGATTGAGGGTTAGGATTAGGGTGAGGTTTAGGGTGAGGCTGAGGGTTAGGGTGAGGGTGACAGTTCGGGTGAGGGTGACAGTGAGGCTGAAGTTTAGGGTGTGGTTTAGGGTTAGGTTTATGGTGAGGGTTAGGGTGACGGTTAGCTTCAGGGTTAGACTTAGGGTTAGTATGAGGATAAAGCTTAGGGGGAGTCTTAGAGTGAGCATGAGGGTAAGGTTTATCATTAGGGTTAGGGTGAGCGTGAGGGTGATGTTTAGGGTTAGAGTTAGGGTTAGGGTGAGGGTTAGGGTTAGTGTTAGGGTTAGGGTGAGAGTTAGGTTTAGAGAGAGGGTTAAGTTTAGGGTTAGAATTAGGGTGATGGTGAGGGTGAAGGTTAGGGTTAGGGTTGGAGTGAGGATAAGGGTTAGGGTGAGGTTTAGGGAGAGGGTGAGTGCTAGGGTTAGGATTGGGGTTATGGTAAGGGTTAAGGTTAGGATTAGGGTTAGGGTGAGGTTTGGGTGAGGGTTAGGGTTAGGGTTAGGGTTAGGGTGAGGGTGAGGGTGAGGTTTAGGGTTAGGGTTAGGGTAAGGTTTAGGTTTAGGGTTAGAGTTAGGTTTAGGTTGAGTGTTTCCCTTAGGTAAGGGTTAGGTTTATGGTTAGGGTGAGGATTAGGGTTAGGGTGAGGGTTAAGTTGAGGGTTAGGGTTACGGTAAGGGTAAGCTTGAAACTGAGGGTTAAGGTGAGGGTGAGGGTTCAGGTGAGGGGGAGGGTTCCGGTGAGGGGGAGTGTTAGGGTGTGGGTTAGGTTTAGGTTTAGAGTTAGGGTGAGGGTTAGCTTTAGAGTAAGGGTTAGTCTGAAGATAAAGGTTAGGGTGAGGGTTAGTGTTAGGGTTATGGTAAAGGTGAGGTTTAGGTTGAGGTTTAGGGTTAGGGTGATGTTTAGGTTGAGGTTGAATATTAGGGTGAGGGTGAAGTTGAGCGTGAGGGTTAGGGTGAGTGTGAGGTTGAGGGTGATGTTGAGGGTTATGTTTCAGTTGAGGGTGAGGGTTAGGTTAGGATTAGTGTTAGGTTTAGGGTTAGGCTGAGGGTGAGGGTGAGGGTGTGGGTTAGGATTAGGGTTAGGGTTCGTTTGAGGGTTAAGGTGAAGGTGAATTTGAGGGTGATAGGGTGAGGGTGATGGTGAGGGTGAGATTTAGGTTTAGGTTTAGGGTTAGGGTAGGGTGAGGGTTAGGGTTAGGGTTAGGGTTAGGATGAGGGTGAGGTTGAGGGTTAGGGTTAGGGTTAGTATTAGGGTGAGGGTTGGGTTTAGGTTTAGGTTTAGGGTAAGGGTTAGGGTGAGGGTTAGGGTTAGGTTTAGGGTTAGTGTGAGGATAAGCGTTAGGGTTAGTTTTAGGGTTAGGGTTAGGGTGAGGGTTAGGGTTAGGGTGATATTTAGGGTGAGGGTGAGGTTTAGGGTTAGGGTTAGGTTTAGGGTGATGGTGAGGGTGAGGGTTAGGTGTAGGGTTAGTGTTAGGGTTAGGGTTAGAGTGAGAGTGAGCCTGAGTGTGACGGTGAGGGTAAGGTTGAGTGTTAGGTTGTGGTTGAGGGTTAGGGTTAGGGTGACGATTAGGGCTAGGGTTAGGGTTAGGGTTGTTGTGAGATTTAGAGTTGGAGTGAGGTTTAGGGTGAGGGTGAGGTTTAGGGTTAGCAATAGGGTTAGGGTGAGGATTAGTGCAAGGGTTGGGTTTAGGGTTAGGGTGAGGGTGAGGGTTAGGATTAGGATTAGGGTTAGGCTTAGAGTTTTGGTGAGGCTGAGTTTGAGGGTTAGGGTTAGGATTAGGATTACGGTTAGGTTTAGGATGAGGGTTAGTGTTAGGGCGAGGGTTAGGTTTAGGGTGATGGCAAGGGTTAGGTTAAGGCTTAGGGTGAGTTTGAGTGTTAGGGTTAAGGTGAGTGTTAGTGTGAGTTTTAGGGTTAATGTTAGGGTTAATGTTAGGGTGAGGGTTAGGGTTACAGTGAGGGTTAGGGTTAGGGTGACATTTAGGGTGAGGGTGAGGGTTAGGGTTAGGGTTAGGCTGAGGGTGAGGCTGAGCGTCAGTGTGAGGGTTGGGGTAAGGGTGAGGGTTAGGTTTAGGGTTAGAGTTAGGGTTAGGGTTAGCATGAGGGTTAGGGTTAGGGTTAGGGTGAGGGTTAGGGTAAATATGAGGTTGAGGGTGAGGATTAGGGTGAGGGTGAGAGTGAGGGTGATGGTGAGGGTTATTGTTAGTCTTAGGGTTAGCTCGAGTGTGAGGGTTAGGGTTAGGATTAGGGTTTGGTTAAGGGTTCTGCTGAGTGTGAGGGTGAGGGTGCGGGTAAGGCTTAGGTCTAGTGTGAGGCTTAGGTTTAGTGTGAGGATTAGGGTGAGGGTGAGGGTTAGGTTTAGTGTTAGTGTGAGGAGAAGGGTTAGGGTCAGGTTTAAGGTTATGCTGAGGGTTAGGGTTAGTGTGAGAGTTCGGGTTACCGTTAGGTTTAAGGTGAGGGTTAGGGTGAGGGTTAGGTTTATGGTCACAGTTAAGGTTAGGTTTGAGGGTTAGGGTTAGGGATAGGGTTAGTTTGAGCTTGAGGGTGAGGGTTAGGGTTTGGGTTAGGGTTAGTGTGAGGTGAGGGTGAGGGTTAGGGTTAGGGTGAGGTTTAGGGTGAGGGTTAGGGTGAGTGTGAGAGATATGGTTAGCATTAGGGTTAGGGTGAGGTTGAGGGTTAGGATGAAGGTTAGGGTGAGGGTTAGGCATAGGATTAGGGTGAGTGTGAGGGTTAGTGTTAGGATTAGGTTTAGGGTTAGGATGAGGTTTAGGGTTAGGCTGAGGGTTAGGGTTAGGGTAATGTATATTGTGAGGGTGAGGGTTAGGGTGAGAGTCAGTGTTAGGGTGAGGGTGATGGTTCGGGTGAGTGTGAGGATTAGGGTGTGGTTGAGGGTTAGGGTTAGGGTGAGGGTTAGGGTGATGGTGAATGTTAGGGTGAGGGTGAGTTTTAGATTTAGTGTTAGGGTTATGGTGAGGTTTAGGGTTAAGTTTAGGGTTAGTGTGAGGGTGAGGGTTAGGGTTAGTGTTAGGGTGAGGATGAAGGTGAGAGTTAGGCTGAGGGTGAGGGTGAGGGTGAGAGTTAGGGTTAATTTTAGGCTTAGGGTGAGGGCGAGGGTGAGTGTTAGGGTGAGTGTTAGGGTTAGGATTAGGGTTAGGGTTAATCTGAGGGTGAGGGTTAGCCTTAGGATTAGGTTTAGGGTTAGGGTGAGAGTGGGGTTGAATGTTAGGGTTAGGATTAGGGTTAGGGTTAGGGTAAGGCTGAGGGGGAAGGGGAGGTTGACGGTTATGGTTAGGATTAGGGTTAGGGTTATGGTTAGGATTAGTATGAGGTTTAGACTGATCATTATGGTAAGGTTTAGTGTGAGGGTTTGGGTTAGGGTTAGGGTTAGGTTTAGGGTGAGTTTTAGGGTTAGGTTTAGGGTTATGATAAGGGTTAGGCAGAGGGTTAGAGTTAGGGTTAGTGTGAGGGTTAGGTTTTGGGTTAGGGTAAGTGTTAGGGTGAGGGTAAAGTTTAGGGTGAGGGTGAGCCTAAGGATTAGATTGAGGGTTAGGGTGAAGTTTAGGTTTATGGTTAGATTTAGGGTGAGTGTTAGGGTGTGGGTAAGTGTTAGGGTGAGGGTTAGGGTGAGGGTGAGTGTTAGGGTTCGGGTGAGGGTAAGGGTAAATGTAAGGGTGAGGGTTAGGTTTAGAGTGAGGGATAGGGCGAGGGTTTGGTTTAAGGTTATGGATAGGGTGAGGATTTGAGTTCGGGTTAGGTTTAGGGTTAGAGTTAGGCTGAGGGGTAGGGTTAGGTTAAGTATGAGGTTTAGGTTTAGTGTGAGGGTTTGGGTTAGGGTTAGGGTTACAGTAAGGGTTAGGGTGAGAGTTAGGGTTAGTGTGAACGTTATGGTTATGGTTAGGGTTAGTATGACGATAAGGGTTAGGGTAAGAGTTAGGTTGAAGTTGAGAGTTAGGGTTAGCGTGAGGGTTAGGGTTAATTTTAGGGTTAGGGTGAGTGTTAGGGTTAAGGTTATGGTGAGGGTTAGGGCTAGGGTGAGGATTAGGGTTAGGATTGGTGCTAGGGTGAGTTTTAGGGTTAGGTTTAGTGTTAGTGTGAGGGTTAGGATTAGGGTTATAGTTAGGGTTAGAGTTAGGTTTACGGTGAGGTTGAGGTCATGTTTAGGTTTATGCTGAGGGTTAGGGTTAGTGTGAGGTTTAGGGTTACCATTAGGTTTAAGGTGAGGGTTAGGGTCAGGGTTAGAGTTAGGGTCACGGTTTGGGTTAGGTTGAGGTTTAGGGTTAGGGATAGGGTTAGCTTGAGGGTGAGGGTGAGGGTTAGGGTTAGAGTTAGGGTTAGGGTTATGGTGAGGGTAAGGGTTTAGGGTGAGGTTTAGGGTGAGTGTTAGTGTGAGGGTGAGAAGTAGGGTTAGCATTAGAGTAAGGGTGAGTTTGATGGTTAGGGTGAGTGTTAGGGATAGGGTTAGGGTGAGTGTGAGGGTTAGTGTTAGGATTAGGTTTAGGTTTAGGATGAGGGTTAGTATTAGGCTGAGGATTAGGGTTTAGGGTGTTGTATATTGTGAGGGTGAGGGTTAGGGTGAAAGTGAGTGTTAGCGTTCGGGTGAGTGTGAGGGTTAGGGTGTGGTTGAGGGTTAGGGTTAGGGTGAGGGTTAGGGTGATGGTGAGTGTTAGGGTGAGGGTGAGCTTGAGGTTCAGGGTTAGGGTGACGGTGATAGTGAGGGTGAGGGTTAGGGTTACGATTAGTGTTAGGGAGAGTTTTAGGTATAGGGTTAGGGTTAGGATGAGGGTTAGAGTTAGGATTAGGTTTAGGGTTAGGGTTATTGTCAGGGTTCGGTTTATGTTTAGGGTTAGGGTAAAATGAGGTTTAGGGTTAGGGTTAGGTTGAGGTTTAGGTTCAGGGTGAGGGCTATGGTGAGGTTTAGGTTAAGGGTGAGTGTGAGGTTGAGGGTGAGGTTAAGGTTTACGATTTGGGTTAGGGTTATGGTAAGGCTGAGGGTGATGGTGAGGGTGAGGGTGAAGCTTAGTTTTAGGTTTAGGGTTAGGGTGTGGATGAGGTTGAAGGTTAGGTTTAGGATTAGGGTTAGGGTTAGGGTTAAGCTGAGGGTGACGGTGAGGGTGAGGGTGAAGATTAGGGTTAGGGTTAGGGTTAGGTTTAAGGTGAGGGCTAGGGTGAGTGTGAGTGTTAGGGTGAGAATGAGGGTGAACGTGATGGTTTTGGTTAGGTAAGATTTAGGGTTATTGTTAGGGTGAGGATTAGGTTTAATGTGAGGGTTAGTGTGAGGGTTAGGTTTAGGTTGAGTGTTAGGGTCAGAGTTAATGTGAAGGTTAGGGTTAGGTTTACGTTTAGGGTTAGGGTGAGGGTGAGGGTTAAGGTGAGAGTAGGGTTAGGGTTAGTGTGAGGGTTAGGGTTAGTGTGTGGGTTAGGGTTAGGGTTAGGTTTAGGGTCAGGTTGAGGGTAAGGGTTAGGTTGAGGTTTAGTGTGAGGTTGAGCGTTATGGTTAGGGTTAGGAGTAGGGTTAGGTTGAGGTTTTGGGTTAGGGTTAGGGTGAGGGTGAGGGTGAGGGTGAGGTTTAGGGTAAGGGTTAGGGTGAGGTTTAGTCTTAGGGTTAGGGTTAGGTTTAGGGTGAGTGTTTCCCTCAGTAATGGTTAGGTTTATGTTTAGGGTGAGCATTAGGGTTAGGGTGAGGATTAGGTTGAGGGTTAGGGTTAGGGTAAGGGTTATGGTGAGGCTGAGGGTTAGGGCGAGGGTGAGGGTTTAGGTGAAGATGAGGTTTCCGGTGAGGGTGAGTTGTAGGGTGTGGGTAATTGTTCGGTTTAAGGTGAGGGTTAGAGTGACGATGAGGGTTAGGGTGACGGTGAGGGTTAGGGATAGGGTTAGGGTGAGATTAAGGGTTAGGTTTAGAGTTCGGGTGAGGGTTAGGTTGAGGGGTAGGTTTAGGGTTAGGGAGAGAGTTAGGGTTAGTGTGAGTGTTAGGGTTAGGTTTAGAGTAAGGGTTAGTCTGATGATAAAGTATAGGATGAGGGTTAGGGTTAGGGTTAGGGTAAAGGTTATGGTTAGGTTGAGGGTTAGGGTTAGGGTGATTTTTAGGGTGAGGTTGAATATTAGGGTGAGGGTGAGATTGAGGTTGAGGGTTAGGGTGAGTGTGAGGTTGAGGGAGATGTTGAGGGTTATGTTTAGGTTGAAGGTGAGGGTTAGGGTTAGGATTAGTGTTAGGTTTAGGGTTAGGCTGAGGGTGAGGGTGAGGGTGTGGGTTAGGGTTCGTTTGAGGGTTAGTGTGAAGGTGAGTTTCAGGTTGAGGGTTAGGGTGAGGGTGAAGTTGAGGATGAGATTTAGGTTTGGGATTAGGGTTAGGGTAGGGTGAGGATTACGGTTAGGGTTAGGGTTAGGGTGAGCGTGAGGTTACATGTTCGGGTGTGGTTGAGGTTTAGGGTTAGGGTGAGAATTACGGTCAGGGTTAGGGTTAGGTTTATAGTGAGCTTTAGAGTTAGAGTGAGGTTTAGGGTGAGGGTGAGGTTTAGGGTTAGAAATAGGGTTAGGGTGAGGATTAGTGCAAGGGTTAGGTTTAGGGATAGGGTGAGGGTGAGGGTTAGGATTAGGATTAGGGTTAGGCTTAGAGTTTTGGTGAGGCTGAGGATGAGGGTTAGGGTTAGGGTTAGGATGAGGGTTAGTGTTAGGGCGAGGGTTAGGTTTAGGGTGATGGCAAGGGTTATGTTGAGGCTTAGGGTGAGTTTGAGGGTTAGGATGAGGGTGAGTGTTAGTGTGAGTTTGAGGGTTAATGTTAGGGTGAGGGTTAGGGTTACAGTGAGGGTTAGGGTTAGGGTGACATTTAGGGTGAGGGTGAGGGTTAGGGTTAGGGTTAGGCTGAGGGTGAGGCTGAGCGTCAGTGTGAGGGTTGGGGTAAGGGTGAGGGTTAGGTTTAGGGTTAGAGTTAGGGTTAGGGTTAGCATGAGGGTTAGGGTTAGGGTTTGGGTGAGGGTTAGGGTGAATGTGAGGTTGAGGATGAGGATTAGGATGAGGGTGAGAGTGAGGGTGATGGTGAGGGTTATTGTTAGGGTTAGTGTTAGCACGAGTATGAGGGTTAGGGTTAGGATTAGGGTTTGGTTTAGGGTTCGGCTGAGTGTGAGGGTGAGCGTGTGGGTAAGGCTTAAGTCTAAGGTGAGAGTTAGGTTTAGTGTGAGGTTTAGGGTGAGGGTGAGGTTTAGGGTTAGTGTTAGTGTGAGGATAAGGGTTAGGGTCAGGTTTAGGGTGAGGCTGAGAGTTAGGGTTAGCATTAGGGTTAAGGTGGGGGTTAGGGTTACAGTTAGGGTTAGGGTTAGGGTGAGCGTTCGGATTAGGGTTAGAGTAAGGTTTAGGGTTAGGCTGAGGGTGAGGGTTAGGGTTAGGTTTAGGGTGAGGGTTAGGTTTAGGTTTAGGGTTAGTGTAAGGGTTAGGGTTAGGTTGAGGGTTAAGCTTAGGGTGATGTTTAGGGTGAAAGTGAGGGTTAGGGTGAGGGTGAGGTTTAGGATGAGGTTGAGGTTGAGGGTGAGGGTGACGGTGAATGTTGGGGATAATGTTAGGTTGAGGCTGAGGGTTAGGGTTGGGGTTATGGTTATGGTAATTGTTAGGATGAGGGTGAGGGTGAGGGTCAGGTTGAGGGTTAGGATTAGGGTTAGGGTGAAGGTGAGGGTTTTGGTTAGAGTTAGTGTTAGAGTGAGGGTGAGGGTTAGGGTGAGAGGGTTACGTTTAGGGTTAGGGTTAGGGTGAGGTTTAGGGTGAGGGTTAGGGTAAGGGTAGGGTGAGGGTTAGGTTTAGGTTTAGGGTGAGGTTTAGCTTTAGGGTGAGGGCTACGGTGAGTGTGAGGTTGAGGGTGAGGTTTTCGGTTACGTAAGGTTTTGGGTTAGGTTAGTGTTAGCGTTAGGGTTAGGTTTAGAGTGAGGTTTAGGGTTAGGGTTAGGGTGATATTTAGGGTGAGGCTGAGGGTTAGGGTGAGGGTGAGGTTTCAAGTGAGGTTGAGGGTTCCGGTGAGTTAGAGGGTTATGTTGTGGGTTAGGGTTAGGTTTAGGATGTGGGTTAGGCTGATGGTGAGGGTGAGGGCGAGGGTTAGGGTTAGGTTGAGGGTTAGGGTTAGGGTTAGTGTGAGGGTTAGCGTTAGGTATAGGCTTAGGGTTAGTGTGAGGATGAGGTTTAGGGTGAGGGTGAGTGTTAGGGTTAGTGTTAGGGTTAGGGTGATGGCTACGGTCAGGGTTAGTTTTAGGGTTAGGGTTAGGGTGATATTTAGGGTGAGGGTGAGTGTTAGGGTTAGGGTTAGGGTGAGGGTGAGGGTGAGGGTTAAGTGTAGGGTTAGGGAAGGGTTAGGGTTAGATTGAGTGTGAATATGAGGGTTCGGGTTCTGGTGAGGTTGAGTGTTAGGGTGTCATTGAGGGTTACGGTTAAGGTGAGGATTAGGGTTAGGGTTAGGGTTAGAGTTATAGTGCGCTTTAGAGTTAGAATGAGGTTTAGAGTGAGGGTGAGTTTTAGGGTTAGCAATAGGGTTAGGTTGAGGATTAGGGTGAGGTTTAGGTTTAGGGATAGCTTGAGGGTGAGGGTTAGGCTTAGGATTAGGGTTAGGTTTAGAGTGTTGGTGAGGCTGAGGGTGAGGGTTAGGGTTAGGATTAGGTTTAGGGTTACAGTTATTGTTAGGGTTAGGGTTAGGGTTAAGTTGAGTGTAAGTGTGAGGGTTAACATTAGGCTTATGTTTAGGATTAGGGTGAGGGAGGGGGTGAGGGTTAGGTTTAAGATTAGGTTTAGGGTTTGGGTGAGGCTCAGGGTGAGGGTGAGGGTGAGGGTGAGGGTTAGGTTTGGGGTGACTGTCAGTGTTACGGTTAGGATGAGGGTTAGTTTGAGGGTAGGGTTAGGGTTAGGTTGAGGGTTAGGGTGAGGGTTAGATTTCGGGTTAGGGTGAGGGTTAGGGTTAGGGTGAAGTTTAGGGTGAGGGTTAGGGGTAGGCTTAGGGTGAGGGTTAGTGTTAGGGTGAGGGTTAGGTTTAGGGTTAGGGTGAATTATAGGGTTAGGTTTAGGGTTAGTGTGAGGGTTAGGGTTAGGATTAGGGTTAGGGTTAGGGTTTCAGTGATTGTTTGGTTTAGGGTTAGGCTAAGGTTGAGGTGAGGGTGAGGGTTAGTATTAGGGTTATGATTAGTATTAGGGTTTGTGAGAGTGTGAGTATTAGGTTTAGGATTAGCGTTAGGGTTAGGGTTAAGCTCAGGCTGAGGTTGAGGGTGAGGGTGAGGGTTAGTGTTAGGTTGAGGATTAGGGTTAGGGTTAGGTGAGGGGTAAGTTTAGGGTTAGGGTGAGGGTTAGTGTTAGGGTGAGGGTTAGGTTTAGGGTTAGGGTGAATTATAGGGTTAGGTTTAGGGTTAGTGTGAGGGTTAGGGTTAGGATTAGGGTTAGGGTTAGGGTTTCAGTGATTGTTTGGTTTAGGGTTAGGCTAAGGTTGAGGTGAGGGTGAGGGTTAGTATTAGGGTTATGATTAGTATTAGGGTTTGTGAGAGTGTGAGTATTAGGTTTAGGATTAGCGTTAGGGTTAGGGTTAAGCTCAGGCTGAGGTTGAGGGTGAGGGTGAGGGTTAGTGTTAGGTTGAGGATTAGGGTTAGGGTTAGGTGAGGGGTAGGTTTAGGGTTAGGGTGAGGGTGAGGGTGAGGGTTAGGGTTAGGGTTAATTTGGGATTAGTGTTAGTGTTAGGGTTAGGGTGAAGTGTATGGTGACAGTGAGGGTTAGGGTGAGGCTTAGGTTTAGATTTAGGGTTAGTGTTATGGTGAGGGTTAGGGTGAGGGTTAGGTTTAGAATAAGGGTTAAGTTGAGGTTTAGGTTTAGGTTTAGGGTTAGGGTGAGGGTGAGTGTTAGGGTTAGGGTTTGGGTGAGGGTTAGGCTTAGGGTGAGGGTTAGGCATAGGGTTAGGGTTGGGGTGAGGGTGAGGGTGAGTGTTAGGTTTAGGGTTAGAGTTATGGTGAGGGTGAGAGTGAGGTTGAGGGTGAGGGTTAGGGTTAGGTTAAGGGTTAGGGTTAGGCTGAGGATGAGAGTGAGAGTGAGGGAGAGAGTTAGGGTTAGGCTTATTGTTATGGTCAGGGCTAGGATGAGGGTGAGGGTAAGGGTGAGGGTGAGGAAGAGGGTTTTGGTTAGGTAAGGGTTAAATTTAGTGTTAGGGTGAGGATTAGGGTGAGGTTGAAGGTTAGGGTGAAGGTTAGGATAAGGGTGAGGGTTAGGGTTAGGGTTATGTTTAGGGTGAGGTTGAGGATTAGGGTGATGGAGAGCGTTAGGGTGAGGGTTAGTGTTAGTGTTAGCGTTAGGGTGAGGGTAATGTTTAGGGTGAGGGTTAGGATGAGGGTGAAGTTTAGGGTTAGGGTTAGGTTTAGGGTTAGGGTGAAGGTTAGGGTTAGGGTGAGGGTAAGGGTAAGGCTTATATTGAGGGTTAGGGTTAGGGTGAGGTTTAGGGTTAAGCTGAGGGTTAGGTTTAGCAGTAGGGTTAGGGTGAGTGTAAGGTTAGGGTGAGGTTTCGGGTTAGGGTTAGGGATAGGGTGAGGATTAGGGTTATGGTTAGGTTTAGGGTGAGGTTTAGGCTGAGGGGTAGTGTTACGGTTAGTGTGAGGATTAGGTTTACTGTCAGGGTTAGGATTAGGGTTAGGGTTAGGGTGAGGTCAGGGTTAGGGTGAGGGTTAGGGTGAGGGTGATGTTGAGGGTGAGGGTGAGGGTGAGGGTTTCGGTTAGGTAAGTGTTAGCTTAGGGTGCAGATTAGGGTGAGGGTGAGGGTTAGGTTTAGGCTGAGTGTTAAGTTCTGGGTTAGGGTGAGTTTTAGGGTTACACTGATGGGTAGGGTGAGGCTGAGGTTGAGGGTTAGGCTTACGGTAAATGTTAGGATAAGGGTTAGGGTGAGGGTTAGTGTGAGGGTTAGGGTTAGGGTAAGAATTAGGGTTAGAGTGAGGGTTAAGTTTAGGGTTAGGGTTAGGTTGAGGGTGAGGTTGAGGGTGAGTGTTAGGATTAGACTTAATGTGAGGATAAGGGTTAGGGTGAGGTTTAGGGTGAGGGTGTGGGTTAGGGTTAGGATTAGGTTTAGGGTAAGTGTTAGTATGAGAGTGAAGGTGAATTTTAGGGTTAGGTTTATGGTTAGGGTGAGGGTTAGTGTTAGGATTAGGGTTAGGGTTAGGGTTAGGCTTAGGTTGAGAGTGAGGGTGAGGGATAGGTTTAGGATTAGTGTCATTTTAGGGTTAGGCTTAGTGGTAGGGTGAGGGTGAGAGTTTGGTTTAGGATGAGGATTAGGCTTAGGTTTAGGGTGAGGATTTGGGTTAGGGTGAGGGAAAGGGTTAGGGTGAGGATTAGGATGAGGTTAAGTTTAGGGTTTGGCTGAGGTTTAGGGTTATTTTGAGGGTTAGGATTAGTGTTAGGGTTTGGGTTAGTGTGAGGATAAGGGTTAGGAAGAGGGTTAGGGTGAGGGTGAGGGTTAGCTTGAGGCTGAGGGTTAGTAATAGCGTTAGTGTTAGGGTGAGGATGAGGGTGAGGATTAGGTTTAGGATTAGGGTTAGGGTTAGGTAAGGGTGAGAATTAGGGTGAGGGTGAGTGTTCCGTTGAGGGTGAGGTTTTCGGTGTGGCTGAGTTTTAGGGTTAGGGTGAGGGTTAGGGTGATGGTGAGGCTCAGAGTGAGGGTGAGGGTTAAGGTTAGGGTTACAGTTTGGGTTAGTGTGAGGATTAGGTTTAGGTTAAGTTTAGGGATATGGTGAAGGTAAGGGTTAGGATGAGATTTAGGGTGAAGTTGAGGGTGAGGGTTCGTGTTAGGTTTAGAATAAGGGTTAGGTTGAGGGTTAGGTTTAGGTTTATGGTTAGGGTGAGGGTGAGTGTTAGGGTTAAGTTTTGGGTGAGGGTTAGGCTTAGGGTGAGGGTTAGGGATAGGGTTAGGTTTAGGATGAGGGTGAGGGTGAGATTTAGGTTTAAGGTTAGAGTTATGGTGAGGGTGAGAGTGAGGGTGAGGGTGAGGATTAGGGATAGGTTAAGGGTGAGGGTTAGGCTGAGGGTGAGTGTGAGATTGAGGTTGAGAGTTAGGGTTAGGGTTAGGGTTATGGTCAGGACTAGGGTGAGGGTGAGGGTTAGCATGAGGGTGAGGAAGAGGGTTTGGGTTAGGAAAGGTTTAGTGTTAGTGTTAGGGTGAGGATTAGGGTGAGGTTGAAGGTTAGGGTGAAGGTTAGGATAAGGGTGAGGGTTAGGGTTAGGGTGATGTTTAGGGTGAGGGTGAGGATTAGGGTGACAGTGAGGGTTCACGTGAGGGTTAGGGTTAGGGTGTGGATGAGGTTTAGGCTTAGGTTGAGGGTTAGGTTAATGGAGAGGGTTAGGGTGAGGTTTAGGATGAGGGTGAATTTTAGGGTTAGGGTTAGGGTTAGGATTAGGGTGAGGGTTAGTGTTATGGTTAGGGTAAGGGTAAGGCTTATATTGAGAGTTAGGGTGAGGGTGAGGTTTAGGGTAAAGGTGAGGGTTAGGTTTAGCATTAGGGATAGGGTGAGGGTAAAGTTAGGGTGAGGTTTTGGGTTAGGGTTAGGGATAGGGTGAGGAATAGGGTTATGGTTATGTTTAGGGTGAGGTTTAGGCTGAGGGGTAGTGTTAGGGTTAGTGTGAGGGTTAGGTTTACTATTAGGGTTAGTGTGAGGTCAGGGTTAGGATGAGGGTTAGGGTTAGGGTGATATTGAGGGTGAGCGTGAGGGTTTCGGTTAGGTAAGTGTTAGGATTAGGGTGCAGATTAGGGTGAGGGTGAGGATTAAGTTTAGGCTGAGGGTTAAGTTTAGGGTTAGGGTGAGGTTTAGGGTTAGGGTGAGGGTTAATGTTAGGATAAGGGTTAGGGTGAGGGTTAGTGTGAGGGTTAGGGTTAGGGTAAGAATTAGGGTTAGAGTGAGGGTTAAATTTAGGTTTAGTGTTAGGTTAGGGTGATTGTGAGGGTTAGGATTAGACTTAGTGTGATGATAAGGGTTAGGGTGAGGTTTAGGGTGAGAGTGTGGGTTAGGGTTAGGATTAACTTTAGGGTAAGGGTTAGACTGAGGTTGTGAGTGAGTTTTAGGGTTAGGTTTAGGGTTAGGGTGAGGGTTAGTGTTAGGATTAGGGTTAGGCTTAGGCTTAGGCTTAGGTTGGGAGTGAGGGTGAGGGATACGTTTAGGATTAGTGTTATTTTTATGGTTAGGCTTTGGGTTAGGTTGAGGGTGAGAGTTAGGTTTAGGATGAGAATTAGGCTTAGGTTTAGGGTGAGGGTTAGGGTTAGGGTGATGTTCAAGGTGAGGATGACGATTAGTGTTAGCTTGTGGGTGAGGGTTAGGCTTAAGGTGAGGTTTACAGCGATGGTGATGGTTAGGGTGAGCGGAGGTTTAGGGTTAGGGTTAGCGTTAAGGTGAGGGTAAGGGTTAGGGTGAGGGTTAGGGTGAGGTTAAGTTTAGGGTTAGGCTGAGGTTTAGGGTTATTGTGAGGGTTAGGATTGGTGTTAGGTTTTGGGTTAGTGTGAGGATAAGGGTTAGGGTGAGGGTTAACGTGAGGGAGAGGGTTAGTGTTCCCGCTAGGTATAAGGTGAGGGTTAGGGTAAGGTTTAGGGTTAGGGTAAGGTTTAGGGTTAGAGTGATGGTTAGGGTTAGTGATAGGGTTAGGGTGAGGGTGAGATTGAGGTTTAGGGTTAGGTTTATGGTGAGGATTAAGGTGAGGGTGAGAGTGTTAGGGTTAGTGTTAGGGTGAGGATGAGGGTGAGCGTTAGGTTTAGGATTAGGTTTAGGGTTAGTGTAAGGGTGTGGGTTAGGGTGAGTGTGAGGGTTCAGGTGAGGATGAGGTTTAGGGTGTGGTTGAGGGTTAGGGTTAGAGTGAGGGTTAGGGTGAGGGTTAGGGTTTTGGTGAGGGTTAGGGTGAGGGTGATGGTGAGGGTTGGTTTGAGGGTTAGTGTTAGGGTTAGCATTAAGGTGAGGGTAAGTGTTAGGGTGAGAGTTAGGGTGAGGGTGAAGTTTAGGTTTAGGGTTAGGTTTAGGGTTAGGGTGAGGGTTAGGGTTAGGGTTGGGATTAGGGTCACGTTGAGGTTAAGGATTAGGGTGAGGGTTCATGGTTAGGGTAAGGTTTAGGGTTAGGGTGAAGGTGAGGGTTAGGGTGAGGGTTAGCTTTACGGTTAGGGATAGTGTTAGGGTGAGGTTTAGGGTGAGGGTTAGGGTTAGGCTTATTGTTAGGGTGAGGGTTAGGTTTAGGGTTAGGGTGAGGTTTAGGTTTAGGTTGAGGGCTATGGTGAGGGTGCGGGTTACGGTGAGTGTGAGGGTGATGGTGAGTGTTTCGGTTAGGTACGGGTTAGTGTTAGTGTTAGTGTTAGTGTTAGGGTTAGAGTGAGGGTTAGGGTTAGGGTGAGGGTTCACGTGAGGGTGAGGGTTCGGGTGAGGGTGGGGGTTATAGGCTGTGGGTAAGGGTTAGGTTTAGGGTGAGGTTTAGGCTGTTGCTGAGTGTGAGGGTGAGTGTTAGGGTTAGTGTGAGGGTTAGGTTCACAATTAGGGTTAGGGTAATTGTGAGGATAAAATTTAGGGTGATTGTTAGGGTGAGGGTGAGGGTTAGGTTGAGAATTACGGTGAGGATTAGGTTTAGGGTGATGTTTAGGGTGAGGGTGAGGGTGATGGTGACTGTTAGTGTTAGGGTCAGGGTGAGGGTTAGGGTTAGGATTAGGATTAGTTTTAGGGTTAGGCTGAGAGTGAGTGTGATGGTGAGTGTGAGGGTGTGCGTGAGGTTTAGGGTTAGGGTTAGGATGAGGGTTAAGTTTAGTGTGAGGGTTAGGGTGAGGGTGAGGGTGAGGGTGAAGTTTAGGGTGAGGGTGAAGTTGAGGTTGAGTGTTAGGATCAGGATTAGGATTATGGTGAGTTTTAGCGTTAGGGTTAGGGTTAGGGTTAGGGTGAGAGTTAGGGTTAGGGTTAGGATTAGGGTTAGGGTTAGGTTTAGGGTAATTGTTAGGGTTAGGGTTAGGGTGAAGATGAGCGTGAGGGTTAGATTTAGGGTTATGGTTAGGATTAGGGTGAGGGTGAGGGTAAGGGTTAGGGTTAGGATTAGGTTTAGGGTTAGGGTTAGGCTCAGGGTGATGGTGAGGGTGAGGGTGAGGGTTAGGTTTAGGTTTAGGGTTAGGGTGAGTGCTAGTGTGAGCGTTAGGATTAGGGCGAGGTTGAGGGTGAGGTTTTCGGTTAGGGAAGGTTTAGGGTTATTGTTAGGGTGTTGATTAGGTTGAGGGTTTAGTTTGAGGTTAGTGTTAGAGTTAGGGTGAGGGTTAGGTTTAGGGTGATGTTTAGGGTGAGCGTGAGGGTTAGGGTGAGGTTTAGGTTTCGGGTGAAGGTGAGGGTTAGGGTGTGGGTGAGGGTTAGGGTAAGGGTGAGGGTTAGGGTTTGGATATGTTGAGGATCAGGGTTAGGTTTAGGGTTAGGGTGAGGGTTAGGGTGAGTGGTAATGTTAAGGTTAGGTTGACAGTTAGGGTTAGTGTGAGGTTAGGTTTAAGATTAAGATTAGTTTTAGGATAAGTGTTAGGGTGAGCGTTAGCGTGAGGGTGAGGGTTAGGGTTAGGATTAGGATTAAGGTAAGGGTTAGGGTTAGGATAGGGTAAGGTTTAGGGTTAGGATGAGGGTTGTGGTTAGGGTTAGGATTAGGGTGATGGTGAGGGTGATGGTGAGGGTGAGGGTTCAGGGTAGGTTTAGGGTTAGGTTGAGGCTGAGGGTGAGGTTTAATTTTAGGATTAGGGTTGGGGTTATGTTTAGTCTTAGGGTGAGGGTGAGGGTGAGGGTGAGGGTTAGGGTTACCCGAGGGTTAGGGTTAGGTTTAGGGTGATTGTTAGGGTTATGCTGATGTTTAGTTTGAGGGTGAGAGTTAGCGTTAAGTTGAGGGTTCACGTGAGGTTTAGGATTATGGTGTGGTTGAGGGTTCGGCTTAGGGTGAGGGTTAGGGTGATGGTGAATGTTAGGGTGATGATTAGTCTTAGGGTGAGTTTTAGGTTTAGGATTAGGGTGAGGGTGAGAATTAGGGTTAGGGTGAGGTTTCAGGTTAGGATGAGGGTTAGAATTAAGGTACCTATTAGGGTGAGCGTGAGAGTTAGGGTGAGGGTTAGGGTTAGGGTGAGGGATACGATTATGTTGAAGATTAGGACTGGGTGAAGGTTAGGGTAAGGTTGAGGGTTACGGTTAGCATTCTGGTTAGGGTGAGGGTGAGGGTTAGGGTGAGGATTCGGTTTCAGTTAGGGATAGGGTGAGGATTAGTGTTAGGGTGAAGGTTAGGGTGAGGGTGAGGGTTTCGTTTAGGTAAGGGATAGGGTTAGATTTATCGTGAGGATAAGGGTAAGGTTAAGGGTTAGGGTGAGGGTTAGGGTTAGGGTTAGATTGAGGGTTCGGGTTAGGATGATGTTTAGGGTGAGAGTGAGCGTTAGCATGAGGGTCAGGCTGAGGGTTAGTGTTAGAGTTAGGGTGAGGGTGAGGGTAAGAGTTAGGGTGAGGGTTAAGGTTACGGTTAGGGTGAGGGTGAGGGTTAGGGTTAACGTTAGGGTTAAAGTGAGATTTAGTGTCAGGTTGAGTGTTAGGATTAGGGTTAGGGTTAGGGTGAGGGTTAGTGATAAGTTTAGGCTGAGGGTTATGGTGAAGTTTAGGGTTAGGGTTAGGGTTTGGGTTAGGGTCAGGGTTAGGGTGAGTGTAAGGGTTAGGGTGAGGTTTTGGGTGAGAGTGAGTTATAGGGTTATAGTGACTTTAAGGTAAGGCTGAAGGTTAGGGTGAGGGTGCGGGTTAGGTTGAGGGTTAGGCTGAGTGGTAGTGTAAGTGTTAGAGTTAGGGTTAGGGATAGGGTGAGGATTAGGGTTAGGGTTAGGGTGAGGTTTAGGCTGTGGAGAACGGTTAGGGTTAGGGTGAAGGTTCTGTTGAGGATGTGGGTTAGGGTTTCGATGAGGTTTAGGGTTCGTGTGAGGGTTAGGGTTATGGTTAGGTTTACGGTGAGGGTAAAGTTTAGGGTTAGGGTGAGGCTAGGCTGAGGGTTTGGGTTTGGGTTAGGTTTAGGTTGAAGGTTAGGGTTAGTGTGAGAGTTAGAATTAGGGTTATGGTTAGGTTTAGGATGAGGATAAGGGTAGGGTTTGGGTTAAGGTGAGAGTGGGGTTTTACGTTACTGTTAGGGCTAGATTTATGGTGAGGGTGAGGTTGAAGTTTCGGTTTAGGATGAGGGTTAAGATTAGGGTGAGGGTTAGTGTTAGGGTTAGGGTTAGGGTGAGGGTTAAGTTGAGGGTGAGGATTAGGGTTAGTGTTAGGGTTAGGATTAGAGTGAGGGTGAGGGTGAAGTTTAGGGTTAGGGTTAGGGTAAGGATTAGGGTGAGGGTGAGGTTTAGGGTGAGGGTGAATGTGAGGGTAATGGTGAGTTTTAGTGTGTGGGTGAGGGTTAGAGTAAGGTTTAGGGTTAGGGTAAGGGTTAGGGTGAGGCTTAGGGTGAGGGTGAGGGTGAGAGTGAGGGTAAGGTTTAGGGTTAGTGTGAGGGTTAGGTTTAGGGTCAGGGCTAGGGTGAGGGTGAGAGTTAGGCTGAGAGTGATGGTGAGGTTGAGGGTGAGGATTTCAATTAAATAAAGCTTAGGGTTAGGGTTAGGATGAGGATTAGGTTGAGGGTGAGGCTTAGTTTGAGGGTTAGGGTTCAGGTTAAGGTTAGGGGTAGTGTAAGGTTTAGGGTTAGGGTGATATTTAGGGTGATGGTCAGGGTTAGGGTGAAGGTGAGGTATCCAGTGAAGGTGAGGGTTTGGGAGAGGGTGAGTGTTAGTGTGTGTGTGAGGGTTTGGGTTCCGGTGAGTGTTAGGATGACGGTGAGGTTTAGGGTGAGGGTGAGGGTTAAGGTTAGGGTTAAGGTTACAGTGAGGGTTAGGGTTAGTGTTGGGTTTAGGGTGAGGCTTAGTTTGAGGGTTAGGGTTAGGGTTAGGGTTAGGGTTAGTGTGAGGATAAGTGTTAGGGTGAGGTTTAGGGTGAGGGTGAGGGTTAGGGTTATCATTAGGGTTAGGGTGAGGGCTAGGGTGAGGGTTAGGGTTAGGGTGAGGTTTACGGATAGGGTTAGGGTGAGGGTTACGGTTAGGGTTACCGTGAGGGTTAAGATGAGGATGATGTTTAGGGTGAGGTTGAGGGTTAGGGTGAGGGTGAGGGTGAGTGTTAGTGTTAGATTTAGGGTTAGGTTGAGGGTGAGGTTGAGTTTGAGGGTTAGGTTTAGGATTAGGGTTAGGGTTACAGTTAGGGTGAGTGTTAGGGCGAGGGTGAGGGTGAGGGTGAGTGTTAGGAGATGGGTGAGTGTTAAGGTTAGGGTGAGGATTAGGTTTAGGGTTAGGGTTAGCATTAGGTTTATTGTGAAAGTTAGGGTTAGAGATAGGGGTAGGGTTAGTGTGATGGTGAGGGTTAGGGTTAGCCTTTGGGTTAGGCTGAGAGTTAGTTTTAGGGTTAGGCTGAGGGGGAGGGTAAAGTTTAGGGTTAGGGTTAGGGTTAGGGTGATGGTGAGAATTAGATTTAGGATTAGGGTTAGGGTGAGGGTGAGGGTGAGGGTGAGGGTTATGTTGAGGGTTAGGATTAGGTTGAGGGTTAGGTTTAGGGTTAGCATTATTGTGAGGGTAAGGGTTAAGGTAAGGTTTAGGTTGAGGGTAAGGGTTACTGTGAGGCTTAGGGTGAGGGTGAGGTTTAGGGTGAGGGTGAGGGTGAGGGTTAGGGTTAGGGTTAGGTAGAGGGTTAGGTTTTGGGTCAGGGCTAGGGTGAGGGTGAGAGTAAGGCTGAGGGTGCTGCTGAGGTTGAGAATGAGGGTTTCAATTAGGTAAGGGTTAGGGTTATGGTTAGAATAAGGATTAGGTTGAGTGTGAAGCTTGGTTTTAGGGTTAGGGTTCGGGTGAGGGTTAGTGTTAGGGTAAGGGTTAGGGTTAGGGTTATGTTTAGGGTGATGGTCAGGGTTAGGGTGAAGGTGAGGTTTTGGGTGAGGGTGAGGGTTCGGGAGAGGGTGAGGGTTAGGGTGTGGGTGATGTTCGGGTTCGGGTGAGTGTTAGGGTGATGGTGAGTTTTAGGTTGAGGTTGAGGTTTAAGGTGTGGTTTAGGGTTACATTGAGGGTTAGGGTTGGTGTTAGGTTTAGGTTGAGGCTTAGTTTGAGGGGTAGGGTTAGCATTAGGTTTAGGGTTAGGGTTAGTGTGAGGATAAGTGTTAGGGTAAGGTTTAGGTTGAGGGTGAGGGTTAGGGTGAGGGTTAGGGTTAGGGTGAGTGTTACGGTTAGGTTTAGAGAGAGGGTTAGGTTGAGGTTTAGGTTTAGGGTGAGTGTTACGGTTAGGGTTAGGGTGAGGGTTAGGGTTAGGGTGAGGGTTACGGTTAGGGTTAGGGTGAGGGTTAGGATTAGGGTGATGTTTAGGGTGAGGGTGAGGGTGAGGGTTAGGGTTAGGTTTAAGTTTAGGTTTAGGTTGAGGGTGAGCGTGAGGGTTAGGTTTAGGATTAGGGTTAGGGATAGAGTTAGGGTGAGTGTTAGGGTGAGGGTGAGGATGAGGGTGACTGTTAGGTGATGGGTGAGGTTTAGGGATAGGGTGAGGATTAGGTTTAGGCTTTGTTATATGGTGAGGGTAAGGGTTAAGATGAGGCTTAGCGTGAGGGTTAGGGATAGCGATAGAGTTAGGGTGAGGGTTAGGGTGATGGTTAGGTTTCAGATTAGGCTTAAGGTGAGGGTGAGGGTTAGAGTCAGGGTTAGGGTGAGAGTTACGATTAGGTTTAGGGTGAGGGTTAAAGTTAGGTTTAGGGTGAGGATTAGCATGTTTGTGAGGGTTAGGCTTAGGATGAGGGTTAGGGAGACGACGAGATTAAGGGTGAGGGTGAAGTTTAGGGTTAGGTTTAGCGTTAGTGTGAGGGTAAGGGTTAGGATGAGGGTAAGGTGAGGGTGAGGTTTAGGGTTAGAGTTAGGTTTAGGATTAGGGTGAGGGTGAGGGTTAGGGTTAGGGTCAGGCTTAGGGTTAGGGGGAGGCTTAGGGTTAGGGTTAGTGTTAGGGTGAGGTTGAGGGTGAGGATGAGGTTTAGGATTTGGGTTAGGGTTACGGTTAGGGTGAGGATGACGGTGAAGCTTGAGGTTAGGATTAGGGTGAGGTTTAGGTTTAGACTGAGGGTGAGGGTGAGTGTGAGGGTGTGGGTGATTGTTAGGGTTAGGGTTAGTGTTAGGGTGAGAGCTAGGGTGGGGGTGAGAGTGAGGGTTTCGGTTAGGTAAATGTTAGGGATAGGGTGAGGATTAGGGTGAGGGTTAGGTTTAGGATTAGGGTGAGGGTTAGGGTGAGGGGTATTGTTAAGGTTAGGGTGAGGGTTAGGGTGTGAGGGTTAGGGTTAGGTTTAGGTTTAGGGCTAGGGTTAGGGTTAGTGTGAGGATAAGGATTAGGATGAGGGTTAGTGTGAGGGTGAGGATTAGGGTTAGCGTTAGGGTTAGGGTGAGGGTCAGGGTGAGGGTTAGGTTTAGGATTAGGGTGAAGGTGAGGGTTAGTGTTAAGGTTAGGGTTAAGGTGACAGTGAGGGGTAGAGTTAGGATTAGGGTTAGGGTTAAGGTTATGCTTAGGGTGAGGATGAGGTTTAGGATTATGGTGAGGGTTAGGGATAGGTTTAGCATTAGGGTGAGGGTAAGGGTTAGGGTGAGGGTTCGGGTTTGGGTTAGCATTATTGTTTGGGTGGGGGTGAGTTTTAGGGTGAGTTTTAGGGTTATTCTTAGGGTTAGGTGAGGTTGAGAGTGTGGGCTACTCTGAGGATTAGGGTTAGGGTTAGAGTTAGTGTGAGGGTGACTGTGAGGGTTTGTATTAGGGTAAGGTTTAGTGTGAGAGTTAGTGTGAGGGGTAGTGTTAGTGTGAGGGTTAGGGTTAGCATTATTGTTATGGTGATGGTGTGGGTTAGGGTTAGAGTTAGAGTTAGGGTGAGGGTTAAGTTGAGGGTAAGTGTTTGGGTGAGGGTAAGGTGAGGGTCAGGGTCAGGGTTAGGGTTAGGGTAAGGGTGAGGATTAGATTTAGGATTAGGGTTAGGGTTATGGTTAGGCTTAGGGTGAGGGTGAAGGTGAGGGTGAGGGTTAGGATTAGGATGAGGTTTAGGGTTAAGATCAGCATTAGGGTGAGGATAAGTTTTAGGGTTAGGTTTAGTGTGAGGGTGAGTGTTAGGGTTAGGGCTAGAGTTAGGATTATTGATATGGTGAAGATTAGGGTTTGGGTAACAGTTAAGGTGAATGTTAGGGTGAGGGTTAGGTTGAGATTTAGGCTGAGGGGGAGGTTTAGTGTTAGGCTGAGTGTTAAGTTTAGTGTGGGTGTTAGGGTTAGGGTACGGGTTTGGGTGAGGTAGGGTGAGGGTGAGGGTTAGGGTAAGCATTAGGGTTAGGGCTAGTGTTAGGGTGGGGTTTAGGCTTAGAGTAACGGTTAGGGTGAGGGTGAGGGTGAGGGTTAGAGTTAGGGTTAGGGTATTGTTTAGGTTTGTGTTGAGGGCTAGGGTGCGGGTGAGAATTAGGCTGAGGGTGATGGTGAGGTTGAGGGTGAGGGTTGTAGTTAGGTATGGGTTAGAGTTAGGGTTAGGTAGAGGATTAGGGTGAGGGTGAGTCTTAGTTTGATGGTTAGGATTAAAGTGATGGGTAGGGTTAGGATGAAGTTTAGGGTGAGGGTGAGGGTTAGGGTGACTGTGTGGTTTCGGATGAGGATGAAGTTCAGGAGAGGACGAGGGTTAGGTTGTGGGTAAGTGTTCCGGTTCGGGTGAGTGTTAGGGTGACGGTGAGTGTTAGGGTAAAGGTGTCGGTTAGGGTTAGGGTTAAGGTTAAGGTGAGGGTTAGGGTTAGGTTTAGGGTGATGTTTAGTGTGAGGGTGAGGATTAGCTTTAGCATTAGGTTTAGGTTTAGGGTTAGGGTGAGTTTTAGGGTTAGGGTTAGGTTTAGGGTCAGGGTGAGGGTTAGGTTTGGGGTTAGGGTGAGTTTTAGGGTTAGGTTGAGGGTTAGACTGAGGGTGAGGTTAAGGGTGAGGTTGAGGGTTAGCTTTTCAGTTAGGTAAGGGTTAGGGTTAGGGTTAGGGTGAGGTTGAGGTTTATTTTGAGTGTTAGGGTGAGGGTGAGGGTTAGGGTCAGGGTTAGGGGTAGGGTGATGTTTAGGGTGAGGGTGAGGGTTAGGATGAGAGTGAGGGTAAGGGTGTGGGTAAGGGTTCAGATTCGTGTGAGTGTTAGGATGACAGTGAGGCTTAGGGTAAGGGTGAGGGTTAGGTTTAGGGTTAGGGTGAGCGTTAGGAGTAGGTTGATGTTTAGGGTGATGGTGAGGGTTCGGGGGAGGGTGAGGATTATTGTCTGGGTGGGGTTTCGTGTTCGGGTGAGTGTTAGGGTGTCGGTGAGGGTTGGAGTGACGGTGAGGGTTAGGGTTAGTTTGAGGTTTGAGGTTAGAGTGAGGGTTAAGTTTAGGATTAGGGATAGGATTTGGGTTAGGCTTATGGTGAGGTTTAGGGTTTGGGTGAGGGTTAGGCTTAGGGTGAGGGTTAGGGTGACAACGAGGGTTAGGGTGAGGGTGAAGGTTAGGGTTAGGTTAGCGTTAGTGTGAGGGTAAGGGTTATGATGTGGGTAAGGCGAGGGTGAGGTTCATGAGAAGGTGAGGGTTATGGTGTGGGTCAGGTTTCGGGTTTAGGTGACGGTTAGGGTGACGGTTATGGTGAGTGTGATGATGAGGGTTAGGGTTAGGGTTATGGTGAGGGTTAGGTTAGGGTTAGGTTTAGGGTGAGGCTTAGGTTGAGAGGTAGGGTTAAGATTAGGGTGAGGGTTAGGTTTAGTGTGAGGGTTAGTGTTAGGGTTAGGGTTAGTTTGAGGATAAGTGTTAGGGTGGGATTTAGGGTGAGGGTAAGGGTTATGGTTAGCATTATGGTTAGTGTGAGGGTTAGGAAGAGGGTGAGGGGTAGGGTTAGGTTTAGGGTTAGGTTTAGGGTGAGTGTCAGCGTGAGGGTTAGGTTTAGGATTAGGGTAAGGTTTAGGGTTTGGCTGAGTGTTAGGGTGAGTGTGAGGGTGAGTGTTAGCGTGTGGGTGAGGGTTAGGGTTAGGGTGAGCATTAGGGTTAGGTTTAGGTTTAGGGTTATGGTGAGGGTAAGGGTTAGGATGAGGTTTAGGGTGAGGGTGAGGGTTAGGGAGAGTTTTAGATTTAGGGTTAGGATTAGAGTGAGGATTAGGGTTCGGGTTAGGCTTAGGGTGAAGCTGAGGTTTAGAGTTAGGGTTAGAGTGAGGGTTAGATTTAGGGTGAGTGTTAGGGATAGATTTAGGCTCAGGGTGAGATTGAGGGTGTTGGTTAGGGTTATGGTTAGGGTGAGCCTGGGGCCGAGGGTTAGGTTTAGGATTATGGTTAGGTTAGGGTTAGGCTTAGGCTGAGGTTGTGTATGAGGGTGAGGGTGAGGTTAGGATTAGGCTGAGGGTTAGGGTTAGGGTTAGGGTTAGGGTGACGGTAAGGGTGAGGGTGAGGTTTAGTTTGAGGGTGGGGCTTAGGGTTAGGATGAGTGTAAGGGTTATGGTGAGGTTTAGGGTTAAGGTGAGGGTTAGGGTTATCATTAGTTTTAGGGTGAGGGTGAGGGTTAGGGTGAGGGATAGGGTTAGGGTTAGGGATAGGGTGAGGGCTAGGTTTAGTGTGAGTGTTAGGGTTAGTGTGAGGATAACGGTTAGAGTGAGGGTTTGTGTGAGGGAGAGGGTTAGAGTTATCGTTCGGGTTAAGTTGAGGGTTAAGGTGAATGTTAGGGTTAGGGTGAGGTTTAGGGTTAGCGTTAGAGTGAGGGTTAGGGTTAGGGTGATGTTTAGGGTGAGTGTGAGTGTGATGGTGAGGGAAACGGTTAGAGTTATATTTAGGATGAGCCTTAGGGTTAGAGTAATGGTGAGTGTTAGGGTTAGCGTGATGTTTATGGTGAGGGTGAGTTTTAGGGTGAGGTTTAGTGTTTGGATTCTGGTGAGGTTCAGGTTTAGGTTTACGGTGAGGGATAGTGTGAGTGTTAGGGTGAGGGTTAGGTTGAGGGGTATGGTTAGGGTTAGGGTGAGGGTTAGGATTAGTGTGAGGGTTAGGGTTAGGAATAGGTTTAGGTTCAGTGTGATATAAGGGTTAGGGTGAGGGTTAGTCTGATGGTGAGGGTTAGGGTGAGGGTGAGGGTTAGGTTTAGGGTTAGGGTTATTGTGTCGGTGAGGGTTAGATTTAGGATTGGTGTTAGGGTTATGCTTAGGGTTATGGTGAGGGTTAGGATTAGGGTGAGGGTTAGGGTTAGGGTTAGGGTTAGGATTAGTGATAGGTTGAGGATTAGGTTTGGGTAAGGTATAAGCTGATGGTTTGGGTGAAGGTTAGGTTTAGTGTTAGGGATGGGGGAGGATTAGGGTTAGGGTTAGGATTATGGTGAGGTTTAGGCTCACAGGTGGTTTAGGGTTAGGGTGATGGCTAGTCTGAGTGTGAGGGTTAAGTGTAGCATTAGTGTTAGGGTAGTGTTAGGTTGAGGTTTAGGGTTATGGTTAGGGTTAGGGTGAGAGTGAGTGTTAGGGTTAGGTTTTGGGTTAGGGTTAGGATGAGGGTGAGGGTGAGGGTGAGGGTTAGGTATAGGTTTAGGGTTATAGTTAGGGTGAGCGTGTGGGAAAGAATTAGGTTTAGGATTAGGGTTAGGGTTAGGGTTAGGCTGTGGGTGAGGGTGGGGGTGAAGGTTTGGGTTAGGGTGAGGGTTAGGGTTAGGGTTAGGTTTAGGATGAGTGTTAGGCTGTGGGGTAGGTTTAGGTTGAGGGTGAGGGTGAGGGTTAGTGTGAGGTTTAAGTTTAGGGTTATGGTTAGGTTTACATTGAAGCTAAGGATTAGGGTGAGGGTGAGTGTTAGGGTTAGTGTTAGGGTTAGGGTTAGTGTGAGGATAAGGGTTAGGGTGAGGGTTAGGGTGAGGGTGATGGTTAGTGTTATCGTTAGGGTTAGGTGAGGGTTAGGGTGAGGGTTAGGGTTCTGGTGAAGGTTAGAGTTAGTGTGAATATTAGGGTTACAGTTAAGTTGAGGGTTAGGGTGAGGGGTAGTGTTGGGGTAAAGTTGAGGGTTAGGGTTCGTGTGAGGGTTAGGGTTAGTGTGAGGATAAGGTGTAGAGTGAGGGTTAGAGTGAGGGTGAAGGTAAGTGTTATTGTTAGGTTTAGGGTGAGAGTTAGGGTGAGGATTAAGGTTAGGTTGAGGTTTAGGGTTAGGGTGATGTTTAGAATGAGGGTGAGGGTTAGGGTTAGTGTGAGGGTGAGGGCGAGTGTTAGGGTTAGGGTTTGGGTTAGGGTTAGGATGAGGGTGAGGGTGAATGTTAGGTCTAGTTTTAGGGTTATAGTTAGGATGAGGGTGTGAGTAAGGCTTAGGTTTAGGATTAATATTAGGGTTAGGGTTAGGCTGAGGGTGAGGGTGGGGGTGAAGGTTTGGGTTAGGGTGAGGGTTAGGGTTAGGGCTAGGTTTAGGATTAGTGTTAGGCTGTGGGGTAGGTTTAGAGTGAGGGTGAGAGTGAGGGTTAGTGTGAGGTTTAAGGTTAGGGTGATGTTTAGGCTTAGGGTGAGGGTTAGGGTTAGAATTAGGTTTAGTGTTATGGTTATGGTGAGGTTTAGGGTTAGTGTTAGGGTTAGGGTGAGGTTGAAGGTGAGGGTGAGTGTTAAGTTTAGGGTTAGGGTGAGTGTTAGGGTTAAGTAAGGGGTAGGGTGAGGGTGAGGGTTAGGATAAGGGTGAGGTTTAAGGTGAGGGTGAGGTTCAGGAGAGTGTGAGGTTAAGGGAGTGGGTGAGGGTTCGGGTTCCGGTGAGTGTTAGGGTGACAGTGAGGGTTAGGGTGTGGGTGAAGGTTAGGTTTAGGCTTAGGGTTATGTTGAGGCTTAGGGTGAGGGTTAGGTTTAGGATGAGGGTTAGGTTTAAGGTTCGGGTGAGGGTTAGGGTTAGGGTGATGTTTAGGGTGTGGGTGAGCGTTACGGTGAGGGTGAGGGTTAGGGTTAGGTTTAGGGTTAGTGTTAGGTTGAGGGTGAGCATGAGGGTTAGGTTTATTATTAGGGTTAGGGTTAATGTTAGGGTGAGTGTTAGGGTGAGGGTGAGGGTGAGTGTTAGGTTGAGGGTGAGGTTTAGGGTTAGTTTGAGGATTAGGATTAGTGTTAGGGTGACGGTACGGGTTAGGGTGAGGGTTAGGTTGAGGGTGAGGTTTAGGTTTAGGGTTATGGTTAGGTTTAGGTTGAGGGTAAGTGTTATGGTTAGGGTGAGCGTTAGGGTTAGTGTGACGGTTTGGGTTAGTGTGAGGATAAGTGTTAGGGTGAGGGATAGCGTGAAGATGAGGTTTAGGGTTATCGTAAGGGTTAGGGTGAGGTTTAGGTTGAGGGTTAGGGTTAGGGTGAAGGTTAGAGTAAGTGTGAGTTTTAGGGTTAGTGTTAGGTTGAAGGTTAGGGTGAGGGGTAGGATTGGGGTAAGGCTGAGGGTTAGGGTTCATGTGAGGGTTAGGGTTAGTGTGACGATAAGGGTTAGAATGAGGTTTAGAGTGAGGGTGAAGGTCAGGGTTATAGTTAGGTTTAGGATGAGGGTTAGGGTGAGGATTAGGGTTAGTTTGAGCTTTAGGGTTAGGGTGATGTTTAGGATGAGGGTGAGGGTTAGGGTTAGGGTGAGGGTGAGGGTGAGGGTGAGAGTGAGGGTGTGAGTTACGGTTAGGGTTAGGGTGAGGGTTAGGGTTAGATTTAGGGTGACTGTTAGGGTTAAGTGTGATGTTTACGGTGAGGGTGGGGCTTAGGCTGAGGTTTATGGGTCGGGTTAGGGGGAGGGTTAGCGTGTAGGTGAGTGTTAGTGTGACTATGAGGGTTAGGGTGAGGGTGAGGGTTAGGGTTAGGGTGAGGGTTAGGGTTAGTGTGATGGTGTTAGGGTTAGGGTTAGATTTAGGATTAAGTTTAAGGTTAGGGTGAGGGTGAGGATGAGGTTTAGGATTAGGGTGAGGGTTAGGGTTAGGGTTAATATTAGGGTGAGGGTAAGTGTTAGGGTGAGGTTTAGGGTGAGGTTGAGGGTTAGAGTTAGGCTTAGGATTAGTGATAGGGTGAGGATTAGGGTTGGGGTAAGGGTTAAGGTGAGGGTTAAGGTGAGGGTTAGGGTTAGGTTTAGGGATAGGGTGAGGATTAGGTTTAGAGATAGTGTGAGTGTGAGGTTTAGGCTGAGGGGTTGGGTTAGGGTTAGGGTGAAGTTTAGGTTTAATTTGATTTATTGTTAGGTTAAGGATTTGGGTGAGGGTAAGGGTTAGGCTGATGGTTAGACTGAGGGTGAGGGTTAGGGTTAGAATTAGGTTTAGGATTAAGGTGAAGGTGAGGGTGAGAATAAGGGTTAAGGTTATGGTTAGGGTGAGGGTTAGGGTTAGGTTAGGGATAGGGTGAGCGTGAATTTTAGGATGAGGGTGAGGTTTCGGGTGAGGTTGAGTTTCAGGAGAAGGTGAGGGTTAGGGTGTGGCTGAGAGTTTGGGTTTGGATGAGTGTTAGGGTGATTGTGAGGGTTAGGGTGAGGGTGAGGTTTAGGGTTAGGATTAGGGTTACGGTGAGGGTTAAGTTGAGGGTTAGGGTTAGGGTGAGGTTTACGGTTAGTGTTAAGGTGCCGGTGAGGGTTAGGGTGAGGGTGAGGTTTAGGTTTGGCTTAGGGTTACAGTGAGGG